>NC_140950.1:5000-240000 GCF_014529385.1 Adiantum capillus-veneris | reverse complement strand
GATCGCGCAAAACATTGTGAGTTCGAATCTCTCATCTGCCTTTTACTAGAGATCAATCTTAGTATAGCATTTGAACTTGAGGATGGGATCCGAGGAGGTATCCCATGAAGTATTGAATATAATAAAGGTTGTACTAATATGTACACAATATAATGATATAATTTAAACCAATGTAAATCTAAGGTATCCAGATTCACTCTTTCTTCATTTGGTTTTGCCCATCCTCTCCCTCCTCTAGCCATCCACGCCGGCATGGATGGCTAGAGAGAGATTCTCTTTCTATTTTCGCAAGTGTTCTCCACTCCTCAGAACAACTATTGTAAAAGCATAGTTTATGCCCAAATCTAAGATATCCAAATGAAATCTAAAAAGATGCCAACTCTTCCATCTTGAAATTTGCATTCTAAAATCTTATGCTCAACGGAGAAGTTTACACTATAAATCAAGATATGTGAACAATGATTCTCTCTCTCTCTCTCTCTCTCTCTCTCTCTCTCTCTCTCTCTCTCTCTCTCTCTCTCTCTCTCTCTCTCTCTCTCTCTCTCTGTGTGCTTCTAGGAGTTTGAAATTAGGTATCAGTTATCCGTATAAGCACTCATACGCCTAGGCCTTGCGTTTGTAGTGCATTGTATATCAGAGAAAAATCCTCAAATTTTTATTTATTTTCCAAATAATTTTGGCAAGAAGAGTATCCAAAACAAGTAAGAAAATATTAGAGAAGCAAATATTTCTCACTAACATGATGCCAATTGCCCATAGGTAGTGTGGGTAGGGAGCCCTTATAGAAAGAGTGTACCTATCCATGTACATAGGTCAAAAATGGGAAGGGACTTTAGTATATGTACAAATGAGGGGCAATCATATTTTTAAAAGTTGTTACGGGTGAGAGGAGGAATGGATGAAGAGGTCGCCCATACGTCCAAGCAACACCATAGAGCCCAAATCATCAAAGTTAAGCCTCATTCTTGCATGCCAACCAACATGCATGATAGGATGTGCACCAAGGCTCATACTAATTAGCCCACCTTTATGGTTGGACCACCCATTTTCTTGCTTGTGAAAGGGGCCTTAGCGAAGCACATGTTGTGTTTGCCCTCTTGAGCATATTGTCAAAGCACAACTAATTTTGAAGAATAGTAACTTGGAATTTAACATTAGGTTGATAACCGTACAGGGCATAAAAGTGTCCTAAGATTTTGAAAAAACTTCGATACTCTTTAAAAACTTGTCATTTTAAAAAAATGCCTTCTTGAGATTAAATCTAGAAGACCTAATGATGAGAAAAATAAGTAATTTTCCAAAATCCCTCACCATTCCATCATGGCAAGTGCCCAATCAAGTCCATGTAGCACTTCATTTTATTGAAACAAAAAACTCTCAACTTGTTGTGGTCCCGACTAATGCATTCTACACATGTGCCACAGTCCACTGATGCCTAGTATCACCCACAACTTATGATTTATCTAATCCCATTATGTATGCTATTGATTCGTGCAGCTCAACCCCTCTTCTATTGTAGCTCGCCCACCTTCCTTGTCATACTATCTTCTCTATTCACTTATGTGCTTACAAATCTCGCTCGATTTTTGGTTTGCTCAAAAAATCTTGCTCGGTGTTTGGTAGGACTCCTAATGTATGTGTGAAGAAAAAGCTTAGAGATAGTATTTTTAGGAACGAAAGAGAGGTGAGTCAAAATTAGGATACTTCTTTCTTTCTCTCTCTCGAGATAGAATAGGAACTTGTAAGTATAGAGCTTTTTAAAAATCGCGCATAAGATTCGTTAACGTCAAAAACAAAAAAAAACAAATTTATTTTTTTTGAGCCACGACGACATGGGAGCTTTTCTTTCTCCTATTCTTGAAACCCTCTCAGTATTCTTAGCACCCCCCTAGGGCCTATATAAAGGACCCTTCTCCTCTCACTTTGAACACACACATCTACAGAAGCGGAAGCTCTCTTGCGACGATGCGCTGGAGGGAGCCTCTCTCCCTCAACCTCTTACCTTCAAGCCATCTCCATCCCAATCGTCGATGTGCCACCTCCCGGTTTTTGAACACTCTCTCTCTCTCTCTCTCTCTCTCTCTCTCCAACAACGCGCTTTTCTTTTGTCTATTCCGAAGCTATGACTCCGAAGCGTGTAACGTGAAGTTCTAAGGACGCCCATGCCGTTGTACCACCAAGGAAGGTGGGAAGGAAGGTGTCTACTCCGAACGTATCTCATGCGGAAGCATCAACCAAAGAAGAATTCGAAGCCATCCAACCTCCAGCACAGGAGTTAACCGCACGCGCTCCAAATCCGGTAAGACAAATCTATAATTCTACATAGTATTCATGTTGACCGGTAAGACGAACTTAGACCTTGTACCTTAAACCGTCTGAGAAATGTATTTATCACAAGAAACAAGCATATGTTTTCATAGATTAGTGAAAGGACTGTTTGATAAATTATCATTGTTTGTTGAATTGTTATTGCTTAGCAAATTGTTATTGTTTGATAAGTGGATTCTGATTGATATAAAGAATCGGTTGATCATGTTTGAAGAATCATTTAAAGAGAAGAGTTGTTGAAAGAATATCTTTTTGTTCCTTGCGGGTAGCGAGATAATTCCGCGGTTAGCGGAGATTAAGCTGAGGTTATCGGCTCTCTTTTGTTCCTCGCAGTTAGCAGGATGCCTCGCCGGTAGCGGGATGCCTAGCGATTAGCAAGATGCCTCGCGGTTAGCGGGATGCCTAGCGGTTAGCAAGATGCCTTGCGGTTAGCGGGATGCTTGGCGGCGGTTAGCAAGATGCCTCCCGGTTAGCGGGATGCCTCGTGGTTAGCGAGATGGGAAGGTTGCGCAATTCGCGGTTAGTGAATAAATCCTTTGCAAAGGCTCTGTTGTTAGACAAAGAAAGTCAGCAGGTAGCGGCAACTCATGAGAAATTGGAAAAGTTATTTTTGTTGAATAATAGGGTTGTCTTCATTAGGTCTTGTTTGAATTTTTTTGCTATTGTTTGAAGATATGTCTAAAAGAACCTGTGTTTGGAATTAATTAAGGAATACTGTTTGTATATGTTAAAAGAGTGTGGTAAAAAGTGTGAGTGTGAGGTGGAAAGTGGGGGCTCGGCTCAGGTTGTCAGTCAAGGATGGGTGGTCTCGATTAGTCGAGAAACTCTCCACTCCCTCTTATTAAGAGAAGTGAAATTAGAGGCTCATTGTGCCAAGAGTTTAGATGACCCAAATCTACGTGACACAAGATTACTATTTAGTTTAGACTAAGTCTCATATCATATTTATGGTTTATGGATGGCAGACGTGCCTCTTAAAAGTGGGTAAAAAGGCATTGTTTATGGATTCTAAATATGTCAATGAGATCTCATCTTTATGTTAAGAAACATCTTCATTAGAATCTTAGATTATCGACCTGGTTTGTGGCGTATGAACCTTTTAACCACGTAAACGATGGATAGAGGACTTCCTCTCTTCTGTTGCTCGTATCTCTACTTTGTGGAAACAGAGTAGGGGGTCGTCAATGGAAAAGGAGAATAAAGGAAGGCATCAAAGTCGACCCAGTCTTCTTGGGGTTGGGGACCTCACAGTGCTGCATTTGTGAAGAGGTTTGGTGGAGACACAACCTCAAAAAAGTTATGGCAGATGCTGATAGAGTTAAAGCAGGGAGGTCTGCTAGAGTATGCCACTTATGAATCTAGGTTTGTGGATTTGTGGGATCGATGGGTTGCCTCACTGGAGGAAGGTGAAGGAGCGTCTAATTTCTTGAAGAAAGAATGTTTCATTGTTGGCCTGTGGTCGCCTCTTAAAGAGAAGGTGAAGGGGAGATTCCCTACAACGTATGAGTTGGCAGTGGAAGTAGCCCGCCTTAAAGACAAGAAGCTGCACATGCAAGCAAGAGCCAACGAATTAGAGGAATCAAGCTCAGTCCAACTAACCCCAGTGACTGCAACAACCACTTAGAGAACACAACCACAAGAGGCATCAAAAGAGCAACAAGACTGTTGAGTCGTATCACTACTCAGCTTGAGAATCTATTTGTGCATTTGGTGCAACAAGGGCATGTACACAATCGCAACCAAGAGCAAGGGAGAGGACAACAAAGACAAAACCAAGAATAACACTACTACAGTTGTGGGGAGAATGGCCATGGCATGTATTATTGTCCACACCCAAGGAGGCAGAATTTCAATAGAGGAGCCAGACAAAACCAGGTTTCACCACCGAGAGCAAGATCACACCACCGAGGGCACCACAACAAGCACCACCTGTGCAAATCCTACAACTAATCGTTCAACCACATCCACCACCACCACCACAACCTCTCATTCCACCCTTACCCCCACCATCAATCGGCAACCAGGCAGTAAAGTGTCATCAGTCTTGAAGGTAAGGGAAAGGAGAAAGTGGAGGAGGATATCAAGGAAGTGTCAAAAGGTAAGACCAAGGTTAAAGGAGTAGATGCCATGGGGGTAAAGCATGCTAGGAATTTTGAATCTTCTCAAAAGGAAGAAAAGATGGAAAGTAAAGGGGAATCTAGCAAAAATCCGTCCAAGTCACGATGTAAAATTGACATTGTGGATTTCTCTTTGGGTGATTGTTCTAAACCATATGACTTGGTTCAAGATGTTTTTGTGCAGGGCCCAAAAATCACATGGCCCCAGTTACTCCACCTAGCACCTAGGGTGAGGAGACAATGGACAAAGATGGTTAGCACGAGATGACCAAAGGAAAAGATAGCTAGGGCTATCTCTGGGAGGAATCTAGATGACATACTACCAGTGATGGATGCTCACATCAAAGAGCAACACATCTCCAATATCTACATAGATGGTGGCGCACAAATATGTGTCATGACAAAAAAATGATGTACAATTGGGTTTAGAGGTGAGTAGGCCGGCACCATGCCAAGCCAAATGGAAAATAATGTAAAAGTTCAATGTGTTGGTGTTATAAATGCAGTTAGGATAAAGGTGTTCAACACCGAGGTAGATGTTGACATTTTTGTCATGCCACACAAGGGGGAGGGCTATCCTATCATTCTAGGGAGGCCTTGGCTTGGCTATGAGAGCTAAGCAAGACTAGAACACCGGCATAATCGAGATGAAGGACGCCAAAGGGAAGTCAATACTTTATGACATGAAGACAGGTCGACAACGCAACATGGATCTAGAAACCTCTATGGATGAGTTCTCTAGTAGTGACTTTTCAACCACTTCAGAGTCAGAGTCAACAATGAGTGAAGAAAGCGACAGTAGCATTGAGGTGATGGGGGTCATTCTCAAGGACCCAAGAGGATGGAGCAACTTGATGTATCATCATCAAACCGAGGGGAGACACCAGGTATACAACCTCTTGTAGAAGCAGGTAAGCTACATCTAATGCTCTCTAATGAGTTGTGTGGGAAGGAGCATGAAGATTATATTTTTATGCTAAGTAATTTTACCACATTGTTCTTTGATGAATATGATAAAATCAATGGCATCACAGTAGTTCAACATCACATTAAGCTCAAGGAGGGAAGTAAACCTGTAGTGCAGAAGCTCAGGCAGCTAGAAGTAATTCAGCAAGATGCCTTGCTCGAAGAGGTGAGGAAATTGCTAGAAGCAGGTTTCATCTATCCTGTTGAAGATTCAGAGTGAGTTTCTCTAGTGGTATTCACACCAAAGAAGAATGGTAAGTGGAGGGTTTGTGTTGATTACAAGCCTCTTAATGCAGCCACAAAGAGGGACCATTTTCCTCTTCCTTTTCAAGATGAAATTCTCAATGAGGTAGCAGGACATGAGCGCTACACGGTATGTGATGGCTACTCAAGCTACTTCCAAATTAACATCACTGAAGACAACCTTCATCACACCATGGGGATATTTTGCTTACAGAGTTATGCCTTTTGGTCTCATTAATGCTATGGCCACTTTACAGCGCTATGTGACATTTGTTTTTCAAAACCATTCTTTGGAAAATCAATCTGTGTTTTTATTGATGACTTTTGTATCTATAGCCCCCACTCTCTTCATTTGGAGAAAGTTTGTGAAGGTCTAGCTAGGCTGCAAGCTTTGGGTGGCCAACTCAATTTGGAGAAATGCCACAAGGTTACTCTCCTTGGCCATGTGATCTCTACCAAGGGCATTGAAGCTGGCCCAAGCAAGGTTCAAGCCTTGGTGGCTTTGATCTCTCCCACCACAACAAAGCAGTTGGTTTCTTTTCTTCAAAAGGTGAGGTATTTAAGTAGGTTTATTCACTTGCTCTCCCAAGTGGTTCTCCCGTTGCAACAAGTTACCATCAAGAGATCTTCACTTGGAATGAAGAAAATGAACAACAATTCAATGAGGTAAAACAAATTCTAGCTTCACTTCCCACAATAGCACCTCCAAAGTGGGATGAGCCATTTTATGTAAATCCTAGTGTGGGCAATGCCAAACTTGGGTCTGTATTGATGCAAAAAGATCCTCAAACTTTTTTCATGCATCCTATGTACTTGTCTAGTCGAATGATGACTCCATCAAAAAAGGGATACACAACAATGGAGCACATGGTGCTTGCATTAATGTTTGCTACCACCAAATTTATCTCTTATTTATTGTCTAGACCATTCATAATCTTAACAATGGAAGAAGTATTTCCTTATGTAATGCAACACATGGATGTTTCTTCTAGGATTTCCAAATGGCTCACAAGGTTTTAGGGCAAGAAGAATCTTTGCCAAGGACCCTCAGCTGAAGAAGAATCAAGTACAGAGCTAGAGACATAAATGTATCTAGCTTCAAAGGGAGGGTTAATCAGGGCTATTTTGCAAATTTTGCTCCACCTCTCTCTAGGTATGCACTTGATGCATGAAAATCACAAAAAAAACCTACGTATTTATTTTGTACATAGCTATGGTTTTGACAGATTTGGATCTCAGAATAAGGAGAGGTAGAAACAAACCCTATGAAAAGAAAAATCATTGGATGTTGATTCGACCCGACGGTCACTACATGACAATTACTAAAGGTGAAGAGTAAAAGTCAATAGTGAAAGGGAGCAGAATCTTATGCATTATGGGTTCACTTGTGGACACAAGGCTTGCACATGAAGTCAAGAGGGGACCACCTGGAAGACTTTTGGAAAGGAAAAGACAGACACATATTTTTGTGGGATTTTTCTCTATTTTTTTCATTCTAAATTGGAAAATATTTTCAACATAAATCTTGTAGGCGTTGAGCTAATCTTTCAGCCCCTATTTTTTTATAATTTTTAAAGCTACGGTTTGGGAGGTATGGCCAAAAATGGTGGAGCCCATCTGTCCACTTGGAAAAAAGTCCTGGTTATCCAACTCCACACACACAATTTCGTATGGTTTTCTCTCCATTATTGTTGTATTTTTTCTTATTTTATCAAGATTCTCTTGAACTCAAGCTATGGAAGGTGGCATGGAGACAAAGCTTGCCATGATGAAGGCGATTAGGAGGAAATTGGTCAATAAGCAAGGCACGTGGAGCTCTCTCATTGGGGGAATGCCTCTAACTCGGGTTACTCTATAATAACTCCTCTTTCTCATAAACTCTTTCCTAATCACTCTCTTGGCCTATAAAAGGAGGCCTTCTCTTTTGTAAAGACACTACATAGACACACACACACACACACACACCCTTGTGCTACATGCTAGTAGCATGAACCCTAATCACATAATCACAACACCATCACCATCACCGTGCACAAAATGAGCACCGTACCTCCACACACTTGTAATGAAGGGTTGAAGGCACAATTTTGCAAGAAGAAGAATGGTGGATGGGTGAAAGCATGTTATCATGTCACACTTTTTCATGTCCCGGACAATGCTACCTAGCACAATTTTGACATATGCTAACTAGTATAATAACATGAACTACATCTCCAAGATCTATGACGTATGATATATCGATAGAAAGCTTTTGAAACAAGGAATCCAAATGTACAACCTCTGACAAATTTTGATATTATTTATAAAAATTTTACCAAACGGCCAACTTTTATAAGATGTGCTAAATTGAAAATGCTAACTAGCACAAAAAGTGTGACACGTTCACATGCTTTCACCCGTATACACTCATGATATTCCTCTCCATCAACCCCCATCTCTCCATTATTCATCTTACGGTCTTGTTCCCTTCTCATCTTCTTGCTATATGCTACCTATTGTATTCATCTTTTGCAAGCAATCAACACACTCCATCTTGGTTCCATATCTTGTGTCGCTAGGGATACACTTCATTGCGAGTATGGATTATGCTTGTTCTTTCCACTTTTTCTTATGTTAAGGTGTGCGGATTCACCACCACACACACTCTCTCTCTCCCTCTCATATTCTTATCATCCTGCTACTTGAATCTTGAGGTGTGCGGATTTGCCACCCCTTGTATGAGAAGTGAGCATCCTTGCATGTTTCCCTTACCTCATTATCTTCATTGCTACATGCACAAGTAGCAAGCCCATTCTCACTCACTCACCATTCCTCTCACCTTGTTCTTTGACCACCACATCCCACACTTGGACGTGAATCTTGAAATTGTTTTCCATGGCATGTTTGATTGTGTATATGTATGCATCCTAGCTACATATCTTGCTAGGTGGTGCCCTTATTGTGTACCTCCCATGATGAGGCCATTGTGCATAGTCTTGGTGTAGAGGCCACCGGGTCTGTTTTGTACTTCCGCCTCTCAATCGATAGAGTCATGATACTTACGATACAACCCCAATGTATTTATAGTGCTTCTTTTTATAATAATAATTATTGTAAATATTTTTTTAGTTTTTTCTTTCCAATGTATGTCCATTTAATACTTATATGGTGTCGAGAAAAAATGCTATTTTTGGGATCATTTCACCTATGTTTTGAATGCTCTTCTTCCTCCTCTCAATCACATGCTATTATTGATTGAAATTGAAGTGAGTTTTTTATAATGGTGACTATTATGAAGCAACTATGATATCAAGAGGCCTTCTTTACTACTATTCCACTCTTACAGAACTCTTGAAACATATTTGGTTAAGCATTTGCTTTTTGAACACCTTTTTTATGAATGGTGTCATCTCTAATAAATGGCAAATGGTCAAATCTATGTACAAATGCTATTTTAAGCTTCAAAATTTGTGCAAAATCAAATCATCCTTAAGTATTTGTGGACACCTATATAAAGAGAACGATGCTCTTAAACAAGTTTTTTTCACTCAATTTTCCTCATTTTTTCTTAGCGGAGCATGTTTTCCTTTCCCGCTCATTTCTCCTGCATTTTTGAACGCTCTTCCTCCTCCTCACTCAATTAACTGCTATTATTGATTGGAATTGAAGTGAGTTTCTAGCAATGGTGGCTATAATCAATCAACTATGGTATCAAGAGGCCTTCTTTACTACTATTCCAATCTTACGGTACTCTTGAAACACATTCGGTAAGCATTTGCTTTTTGAACAAATTTTCCATGAATGGTGTTATCTCTACACAAAAATGGATTGCACAAATGGGCATTTGCTTGCACTATCTGTTGCACAAGATGACACCATTCACTCTTGAATTTTTTTCCTAGAGTCTCCCCCGTATACAAAAAATAGTAAGCTTGGACAAGCCTCTACCTGCACTATTTTTCCACAGGGGTGACTGACACCATCTACTCTTGACATTTTGGGAAAAAAAAGCTTGTCCTCCATACGCAAATTTAGTTTGTTTTGATAAGCCCCTGCATTCACTATTTTGCATAGGCAACACGTTTACTCTTGAGAATTTTGGTGGAGGTGTTCCCCCTTTGTGAAATTAGTATGCTAGGATAGGCCTTTGCTTGCACTATTATTTTAAAAGAAATTCATAGCGAGTGATACTTGCAAAAGCGAGGGAGGGAGGGAGAGGAAAATTTTTGGGAGAGGGTAGGGGGAGGGGTAGAAACAACAGTTTTTTCACCAAACGCGTTTCACTAGATTAGCTCTTCAGTGGTGCAAAAACAATTGGAGGTGGGAGGGGGTATAAATAGGGGGGGCATGGTCCAAAAACCTATATAAAGTACTGTATTCAAGAGAGGATAGGGCTAGTTTTAAAGGTGAGTTATTTCCCAACTTCTTTCGGAGGTACCAAAGAAAAGGTGACGAAAGGGAGAAGAAGGAGTATTTAAGGGATGTACCAAAAAGTTGGAAGTGTACAAAAATTTGGAGGCTAGTCAAAGTTAATGAGGTTTTGATTAGTTACAAAGGTTGGGAAGATATAGAAGAGGAGAAGTATGTGGGGAAATAAACGAGGTAGGGGGGAGCACAAAAAAAACATTAGATATCACTAGGTTTTTTTTAAAGAAGGGAGCCAAGGCTAGGTGCATTGAGCCAACACACCATAGGTTTGAGAAGGTGTGCAAGTTCGGGATTAGCTTTGAAAAGCCTAGAGAGAGGTTTGTTAATGGAGAGAGAGAGAGGTTGAGTGTGCGGGTAAGGTGTGAAAAGGGAATTTTTACAATGGTAGGTGATGGTTTGGATATTTGGATTCTTTGGAGGAGAGTCGATCTAGAGCTATAAGAGACAAAACGCAAGCTTCCAAAAGAGAGGGTGGGTACCCTTTAGCTCTTCGTCTGGTAAAGAAAAGGTTTTGGATAGTGATAAAACTTGCAAGATAACTTTCTCGAATGATGTATCTTCTAAGTTCTAAAAGAATGAAGGAAATATTTTGGTGTGTGGGATGCCAGGATTGCCAAGGGATATAGTTGTAAGAGTTGAGGCCTTTTTGGTGGTAATGTGAATCGAGAATTCCATGAGTGGCAAAAGAGGCTCCTTTGAAAAAATAGATGTCCAAGATAATATCCTCTTGAAAGGAGATGAAGGAAGAGATCTTGATATGCTCTTGGAGAGGGTGCCCATAGCTATGAAGAAGCTTACTCAAACTAGAAGAACGGCCATCTCAAAGTCCAAAAGCCTCATCCACAAACCTCTTGACATAAAGGAGAGAGGGAGAGGGTAGGAGATTCATTTCTTCTTCTATGAAACAAAGGAAAAGGCAAGCGTAAACCACGGCAAAGTTGGACCCCATTGCCGTACCCTTGATTTTGCACCAGGGTGAAAGCGTGGTTTGGTGGTACAAAAAAAGGACCTATTTTACTTCTACCAATGAAAAAGTGGGGACTGGTAAATTTTTTGTAGTTTAGGTCAAAACTTTTCGGACCTTGTGTTTTTAGATTCTCCTTTTGAGGATCTATCCATTGATATATAGTATGATAGGTAGTTTTTCATGTGACATGTAGAAATTGTAGCTTAAAGATTTTTCAAAGGTGTTGTCAAGGACAGTCCTTTTGTACCACCAAAGTATGCTTTTAGCCACCAACAAGGGGCAGAGTTGAGCATGGAGCCATTTAGAGGCATTTTCCCTTTCTAGGAGCAAATGGGACAGCCCACAAGGGAGGGTTTGTAGATTTTAGGTAGGAGAAAGAAAGGGCAAGGTTTGGGTTTGGTTTTACCAAGAGAGGAGGAGAGGATAAAGACCTGTTCATTGTAGGGGAGAAGGGTGTAATTTGAGACAATGGAAGCGATGAGGGAAGATACAAAAGGTAGGGGAGGAGAAGAAAACAAGGAGTAGGTAAGGAGGTGCTAAAGGTGGTGAAGTGCCTCATTATTATACCATGTCCTCGAGAGGACTACCGGTCCTAGATTTTTATTGGTCGGTTTGATAATAATAATGAGTTTTATTTTTAAGGAGGATATGGTTTCAATGAAGAATGGTTTTGAGTGAAAGGGGTGGGGGGGAAAGAAAGAGAAGGGTTTAAGGAAGGTGATGATATGTTTGAAGGCGAGGTTAAGAGTAGAGGAAGGAGAAGGAGGATTCCAAGAGGGATTAGGGATAGATAAAGAGAGGGTAGAAGAGGGGGAAACATTTTTAAAGAAAAGTTTGAGTTTAAGTGATCTTTATAGGTTAGAGTAACATTAGGAAGAGGATGGGGTCTAGGAAGGCCTCTTTATTTGCCATGAGATTATGGAGGTGATTAACAGTTTGACAAATAGATGCATGCCATGTGTGCAAGAATGGTGGGTGTGTAAGAGAGGTGTAAGAGTGGTCAACGGATGCACTTTCCCTCCCAAAAAGGGGGTGGATAACTTTATGATTTTCGGCCTTCCATAACTCCTACATATGATCTTTGATTTGAGCGGAGACTAAGATCCATAATCTACACACCACGCTCTTTCCGTAGATATGTTACATGGTATGGTTTTGCCCGCTTGATTTTAAATTTGATTTTGGGGGGAATTTTGAATTCAAATTAATCAGCCGTTTTTTTTGTTTGAATTCAAAAGCATTCCTCCGATTGCTTTCTTAATACTAAAGGTTTGACTCCCTTAAACTGCCAAATAAAGAGGCCCTCCTAGACCCCATTCTCTTCCTAATGGATTCTACGATTGAGACCGGTAGTGGTGGAGGAGAGGGAGGAATATAGTTGAGTCAAAGACCAAGAAGTTTTTGTTTGGCGGAGGAGAGGAAACGATTTGAGAGAGTGCGAAAAGAGAGGTTGGTGACTTTGTGCTCTAAGGTGAAGGTAGAGATATTTTTTAAGGCCAAAATTTTAAAAAGGTGAGGGTTTGTGAGAGGAACCAATACTTATATTTCTTTTTACCCGAAAGGGAGGGGTGGAGGAGGAGAGGAAAAGTACATGGAGGAGGGGTCCAAACATGAAAGAACAGAGGAGGTTGAGAAAAGTGCAAGTGGACCCAAGTTGTAGGGTGCTCCTTCCCTAATTCAACCTCCTCTATTACAAGTTTTTGAGGTTTTGCGCAAGCTATATTTAGGGTGAATTGGTTTTGATTGAGGTAGGTGGGAGGTGTTAGGAGAAGAAGAATCAAGATGATAATTGGGATTTTGGAGAAGAGAGGGTAAACAGGGCTGGTAGAGAAGTGAGAGGGGAAGGGGTTTTTTGGACTGGGTAAAATGGGAGAAATACAAGAGAGGGAGGTTGACCAGGGATGGTTTAATGGGGGAGAGATTTTGGCTTTTTCAAAAGGTCATTGGGTGAACTCTTCATGGGAGGTTTTGGACAATGGAGGGGAATTTTTGGACAAAGGAGGGGAATTTTTGAAGGGTTTCTTAGTGCCAACCCAAGACGAGGGAGGGAGCTTTTGGTGGGTACTATGGTGGGGAGGCTTGAGGTTGAAATGCTTCTTTGGGGGTGGAGGTGAAAGAAGCCTTTTCATTTGGGTGGTGACTTTGTGGTGAACCAACTCGCCCATCGTTTCTTCCTTAGGTAGAGATTCTACCTCTCTAGGAGAGAGATTTGGGATCTCCTCCTAGCATTGTGAGTCACCATGTTCAAAGAAGAGGAAAAATGGGTTTGAAGAATCTCATTTTGTAAGAGAGCATCAAACTTAACAAGAGAGGCTTGCTTCCATAGGAGTAGTTGGTTAGCCCATGCCGATGGTAGTACTCTAGGAAAGGAGACGGGAGCAAGCTTTTTAGTGAGCTCTAAAAGCCTTTCTTCCACAATGTCATGGTAATCATCAAAGCTTTTTTGGAGTTTTTTTACAAGTAAGGTTTGGGCTTGAATGTAGACTTTGGTGCAATCTAGTTGATATTGGATATTGAGGGTTTCTAGCTTGTCTCTTAAGAGTGCTTGTGGATGGGAGTCTTCTATGGTAAGACGTGGAGGCTTCATGCAAAGACTATGTGAAGCTCTTTGGTCGGCATGGAAGTTCTGTAGACGGTTAAGATGTGGTTTGGCTTTATTGAGCTTAAGATTGAGGGTTTTAAACTCTTCCAAAGAGAGGGATACAATTTTAGGGTGCCTGTGAAAGAAAAGTTGTTTCTTTTGATGTAAACTATGCATGTCTAAAAGGATTTATGGAGTTTTACCTTCATTTTTGAGCTATGGCTCCGACTATGTGCCTCCATTTGTACTTAATTCCAAGATACATAAAATATTGTTCAACCTCTTAGCTTGCCATAAATCCAATGCACATCAAATGAAATCAATCATAAGCATATATGTTGAACCTAATTAGTCTCTCATATCCTAATTTTGGTCTTTAAGTGTGCTTAATCATATGGTTTGATGCAAGAACTAGTGAAATTTCTCTACATGGCCAAGGTCATTTATGGTACTAAGGCCCTTTCTATCTTGCCGCCGTCAAACAAAAAGAAAGAAAACCCAGACCTTATACCATAACGATTTGTATGAAATCATCACCAAATCATAACTTCAAATGTCTCACAGGCTTGACATACAAGCCAACAACACCTTAATCAACACAATCTTAACTTCTCCCTACACCACAAATTAATATACAAGCCACATAGTCTTGCCTATCAAATTTCTGACAGCATAACAAGAGTACCACTTGTATTTTTTTAGATAGCCATTAGGAAATTGATATCTAAGCAACCAATGAGATTGGGAATGAAGTAGACCACATTGTCATACATTGATATAGTCATGATACTTACGATACAAGCCGAATGTATTTACAGTGCTTCTTTTAATCAAAGTAATTATTGTAAAGATTTTGTTCAATTTTTTCTTTCCAATGTACGTCCATTTAATACTTATATGGTGCCGAGGAAAAATGCTATTTTTGGGATCATTTCACCTATGTTTTGAATGCTCTTCTTCCTCCTCTCAATCACATGCTATTATTGATTGAAATTGAAGTGAGTTTTTAATAATGGTGACTATTATGAATCAACTATGATATCAAGAGGCCTTCTTTACTACTATTCCACTCTTACAGAACTCTTGAAACATATTTGGTGAAGCATTTGCTTTTTGAACACCTTTTTTATGAATGGCGTCATCTCTAATAAATGGCAAATGGTCAAATCCATGTACAAATGCTATTTTTAGCTTCAAAATTTGTGCAAATTCAAATCATCCTTAAGTATTTATGCACGCCTATATAAAGAGAAGGATGCTCTTAAGCAAGTTTTTTTCACTCATTTTGCCTTATCTTTTCTTAGAGGTGCATGTTTTCCTTTCCCACTCATTTCACCTACATTTTTGAACGCTCTTCCTCCTCCTCACTCAATTAACTGCTATTGATTGGAATTGAAGTGAGTTTCTAGCAATGGTGGCTATAATCAATCAACTATGATATCAAGAGGCCTTCTTTACTACTATTCCACTCTTACGAAAGTCTTGAAACACATTCAGTAAGCATTTGCTTTTTGAACAATTTTTCCATGAATGGTGTTATCTCTACACAAAAGTGGCTTGCACAAATGGGCATTTGCTTGCACTATCTGTTGCACAAGATGACACCATTCACTCCTGATTTTTTTTTCTAGAGTCTCCCCCTTATACAAAAAATAGTAAGCTAGGACAAGCGTCTTCTTGCACTATTTTTCCACAAGGATGACAGACACTATTTACTCTTGATATTTTGAAAATCAAAGCATGTCCTTCATATGAAAATTTTGTCTACTTTGATAAGTCCCTGCATACACTATTTTGCATAGGCCGCATTGTTTACTCTTGACAATTTTGGTGGGGGTGTTCCCCTTCGTGAAATTAGTATGCTAGGATAGGCCTTTTCTTGCACTATTATTTTTAAAAAAATTCATAGTGAGTGATACTTGCAAAAATGAGGGACGGAGAGGAAATTTTTTGGGAGAGGGTTGGGGGGGGGTAGCAACACGAATTTTTTCACCAAACGCATTTCGCTAGATTAGCTCTTTAGTGGTGTAAAAACAACTGGAGGAGGGAGGGGGCATAAATAGGGGGGACATGGTCCAAAAACCTATACAAAGTACTGTATTCAAGGGAGGATAGGGCTAGTTTTAAAGATGAGTTATTCCCCAAGTTCTTTGGGAGGTACCAAAGAAAAGGTGTGAGGAAAGGGAGAAGAGGGGGTATTTAAGGGATGTACCAAAAAATTGGAAGTGTACAAAAATTTGGAGGCTAGTCAAAGTTAATGAGGTTTTGGTTACGTACAAAGGTTGGGAAGATATATAGGAGGAGAAGTATATGTGGGGAAATAAACGAGGTAGGGAGGAGCACAAAAAAAATTTAGATATCACTGGGTTTTCTGAGATAAGGGAGTCAAAGTTAGGCGCAGTGAGCCAACACACCATAGGTTTGGGCAGGTGTGGAAGTTCGAGATTAGCTTTAAAAATCCTACAGAGAGTTTTGTTAATGGAGAGGGAGAGGTTGAGTGTGCGGGTAAGGGGTGAGAAGGGAATTTTTACAATGGTAGGTGATTGTTTGGATTTTTGGATTCTTTGGAGGAGAGATGATCTAGAGCTATAAGAGACAAAACAAAAGCAAGCTTCCAAAAGGGAGGGTGGTTAGCCTTTAGCTCTTAGTCTGGTAAAGAAAAGGTTTTGGATAGTGATAAAACCTGTAAGATAAATTTCTCGAATGATGTACCTTTTAAGTTCTGAAAGAATGAAGGGAATATTTTGGTGTGTGGGATGCCAGGATTGCCAAGGGATATAGCTGTAAGAGTTGAGGCTTTTTTGGTGGCAATGTGAATCGAGAATCCATGGCAGCAAAAGAAGCTCCTTTGAAAAAATGGATGTCCAAGATAATAGCCACTTGAAAGGAGATGAGGGAAGATATCTTGATATGCTCTTGGAGAGGGTGCCCATAGCTATGAAGAAGCTTACTCAAACTAGAAGAAGGGCCATCCCAAATGCCAAAAGCGTCATCCACAAACCTCTTGAAATAAAGGAGAGAGGGAGAGGAGCGTAGACAACGACAAAGCTGGACCCCATTTCCATACCCTTGATTTGGCGCCAACAATCCCCATTAAAAGAAAGTTAGTGATGGTTTAGGATAAGAGAGGCTAAGGATAGGATGAAATGGATTTTGGGAGAGGGAAAAATGTCACGGATGGTATTATTGAGATCCAAAAGACCTTCTTGTATGGGAACGTTTGGATAGAGGGATTTCAAATCAAACGTAAACATAATAATATGGAGAGGAAAGCAGGTGGTGGTAAGATCCAAGATAAGGGAGTGGGAGTCTTTGAGGTGTTGGGTTATAGAAAAGAGAATGGGGTAGAGTTGAGCATGGAGCCATTTAGAGGCATTTTCCAATATATATCTTTTGTAGGAGCAAATGGGACGGCCCACAAGGGAGGGTTTGTGGATTTTCGGTAGGAGAAAGAAAGGGCAAGGTTTGGGTTTGGTTTTACCAAGAGAGGAGGAGAGGATAAAGACCCGTTCACTGTAGGGGAGAAGGGGGTAATTTGAGACGATGGAAGCAATGAGTGAAGATACAAAAGGTAGGGGAGGAGAAGAAAACAAGGAGTAGGTAAAGGGTTCCGATAGGTGGCAAAGTGCCTCATTATTATACCATGTCCTGGAGAGCACTACAGGTCCTAGATTCTTATTGGCCGGTTTGATAATAATACTGAGGTCATTTTTTTAAGGAGGATATGGTTTCAATGAAGAATCGTTTTGAGTGAAAGGGGGGAGAGAGAGAGAGAGAGAGAAGGGGTTTAAGGAAGGTGAAGATATGTTTGAAGGCGAGGTTAAGAGTAGAGGAAGGAGAAGGAGGATATTCCAAGAGGGATTAGGGATAGATGAACAGACGGGATAAGAGGGGAAAACGTTTTTAAAGAAAAGTTTGATTTGAAGTGATCTTTTTAAGTTAGAGTAAGCTTCTAGGATTGAGACCGGTGGTGGTGGAGGAGAGGGAGGATTATAGTTGAGTCCATGACCAAGAAGTTTTTGCTTGGCGGAAGAGAGGGAACGATTTGAGAGATTGTGAGAAGAGCGGTTGGTGACTTTGTGCTCTAAGGTGAAGGTAGAGAGATTTTTTAAGGCCAAATTTTTAAAAAGGTGAGTGTTTGTGAGAGGAAGCCAATACTTATATCGCTTTTTATCTGAAAGGGAGGGGTGGAGGAGGAGAGGGAAAGTACATGGAGGAGGGGTCCAAATATGAGAGAAAAGAGGGTTGAAAAAAGAGCAAGTGGACCCAAGTTTTAGGGTGCTCCTTCCCTAGTTCAACCTCCTTCAATGCAAGTTTTTTGAGGTTTTGGGCAAGCTATATATAGGGTGAATTGGCCCTGATTGAGGTAGGTGGAAGGTGTTGGGAGAAGAAGAATTAAGAGGATAGTTGGGAGTTTGGAGAAGAGAGGGTAAATGGTAGAGGAGGGAGAGGGAGGGGGAGGGCTTTTTTGGAGCGGTTAAAATGGAAGAAATACAAGAGGGGAGGCTGACTAGGCATGGGTTAATAAGGGAGAGGTTTTGGGTTTTTTAAAAGGTTGTCCAGTGAACTCTTCATGGGAGGTTTTAGACAATGGAGCGGAATTTTTGGACAAGGGAGGGGAATTTTTGAAGGGTTGCTTAGTGCCAACCCAAGACGAGGGATGGAGCCTTTGGTGGGTAATATGGTGGGGAGGCTTGAGGCTTGAGGTGGAAATGCTTCTTTAGGGGTGGAGGTGAAAGAAGCCTTTCCATTTGGGTGGTGACTTCATGGTGAACCAACTCGCCCACCGTTTCTTCCTTAGGTAGAGATTCTACCTATTCTAGGAGAGAGATTTGGGATCTCTTCCTAGCATTGTGAGCCACCATGTTCAAAGAAGCGGCCAAATGGGTTTGAAGAATCTCATTTTGTAAGAGAGCATCAAACTCAACAAGAGAGGCTTGCTTCCATATGAGTAGTTGGTTAGCCCATGCCGATGGTAGAACTCTAGGAAAGGAGACAGGTGCAAGCTTTTTAGTGAGCTCTAAAAGCCTTTCTTCCACAATGTCATGGTAATCATCAAAGATCTTTTGGAGGTTTTTACAAGTAAGGTTTGGGCTTGAATGTAGACTTTGGTACAATCTAGTTGATATTGGATATTGAGGGTTTCTAACTTGGCGCTTAAGAGTGCTTGTTCTTGGGAGTCTTCTATGGTAAGATGTTGAGGCTTCATGCAAAGACTATGCGGAGCTCTTTGGTTGGCATGGAGGTTTCTAGATGGGTAAGATGTGATTTGGCTTTATTGAGATTAAGATGGTTTTAAACTCTTTCAAAGAGAGGGATACAATCTTAGGGTGACTAGTGAAAGAAAAGTTGTTTCTTTTGATGTAAAATACGTCTGTCTAAAGATTTATGGAGTTTTACCTTCATTTATGAGCTATGGCTCTGACTTTGTGCCTCCATTTGTACTTAATTCCAAGATACATAAAATATTGTTCAGCCTCTTAGCTTGCCATAAATCCAATGCACATCAAACAAAATCAATCATAAGCATATACGTTGAACCTAATTATTCTCTCATATCCTATATTTGTTCTTTTAGTGTGCTTAATCATATGGTTTGATGCAAGAACTAGTGAAATTTCTCTACATGGCCAAGGTAATTCATGGTCTTACCACTAAAGGCCTTCTCTATCTTTCCATCAAACAAAAAGAAAGAAAAACCATACCTTATACCATAATGATTTATGAAAATCATCACCAAATCATAACTTCAAATGTATCATAGGCTTGACATATAAGACAAAAACACCTTAATCAACACAATCTTAACCTCCCTACACCACAAATTAGTATACAAACCGCATAGTCTTGCCTATCAATTTTTTGACAGCATAACAAGAGTACCACTTGTATTTTTATAGATAGCCATATCCATAGCCATCAGGAAATTGATATCTAAGCAACCAATGAGATTGTGAGTGAACTAGACCACATCGTGATACATTAATATAGTCATGATACTTACGATACAAGCCCAATGTATTTAAGTGTTGTCTTTTATAAAAACAATTATTCTAAAGATTATGTTTAATTTTGTCTTTCCAACGTATGTCCATTTAATACTTATATGGTGCCGAGGAAAAAAACTATTTTAGGGGTCATTCACCTTTGTTTTGAACGCTCTTCTTCCTCCTCACTCAATCATCTGCTATTATTGATTGAAATTGAAGTGAGTTTTTAGTAGTGGTGGCTATAAACAATCAACTATGATATCAAGAGGCCTTCTTTACTACTATTTGACTCTTACAGAACTCTTGAAACATATTTGGTAGGAATTTGCTTCATGAACACATTTCCCATGATTGGTGTCATCTCTAATAAATGGCAAATGGTCAAATCCATGTACAAACACTATTTTTAGCTTCAAAATCTGTGCAAAATCAAATTATCCTTAAGTATTTGTGCATTGCTATATAAGGAGAAGGATGCTCTTAGACAAAATTTTTTCACTCATTTTACCTCATTTTTTCTTAGAGGCGCATGTTTTCCTTTCCCACTCATTTCACCTGCATTTTTGAACGTTCTTCCTCCTCCTCACTCAATTCATTGCTATTATTGATTGTAATTGAAGTGAGTTTCTAGCAATGGTGGCTATAATCAATCAACTATGATATCAAGAGGCCTTCTTTACTACTATTCCACTCTTACAAAATTCTTGAAACACATTCAGTAAGCATTTGGTTTTTGAACAAATTTTCCATGAATGGTGTTATCTCTACACAAAAATAGCTAGCACAAATGGGCATTTGCTTGCACAATCTGTTGCACAAGATGACAACATTCACTCTTGATTTTTTTTTTCTAGAGTCTCCCCCGTATATAAAAAATAGTAAGCTTGGACAAGCCTCTGCTTGCACTATTTTTCCACAGGGGTGACTGACACCATTTACTATTGACATTTTGAAAAAAGGAAACATGTCCTCCATACGCAAATTTAGTTTGCTTTGATAAGCCCCTGCATACATAGTTTTGCGTAGGCAACATTGTTTCCTCTTGATAATTTTAGTGGGGGTGTTCCCCCTTCATGAAATTAGTATGCTAGGATAGCCCTTTGCTTGCACTATTATTTTAAAATAATTTCTTAGCTTGCAAGTGATACTTGCAAAAGGGAGGGAGGGAGGGAGAGGAATTTTTTTGGGAGAGGGTGGGAGGGTAGGAACAACAATTTTTTCACCAAACACGTTTCGCTAGATTAGCTCTTTAGTGGTGCAAAAAAATTTGGAGGAGGGAGGGGGTATAAATATGGGGTCATGGTCCAAAAATGTGTACAAAGTACTATATTAAAGGGAGGATAGGGCTAGTTTTAAAGGTGAGTTATTCTCCAAGTTCTTTGGGAGGTAACAAAGAAAAGGTGAGGGAAGGGAGTGTACAAAAATTTGGAAGCTAGAAAGTTAATGAGGTGTACAAAAATTTGGAACCTAGAAAGTTAATGAGGCTTTGGTTTGGTACAAAAGTTGGGAAGATATATAAGAGGATAAGTATATGTGGGGAAATAAACGAGGTAGGGGGGAGCACAAAAAAACATTAGATATCACTGGGTTTTTCCAAGAGAAGGGAACCAGGGTTAGGCGCATTGAGCCAACGCCCAATAGGTTTGGGAAGGTGTGCAATTTTAGGATTAGCTTTAAAAAAACATAGAGAGAGGTTTGTTAATGGAGAGGGAGAGGTTGAGAGTGCGGATAAGGGGTGAAAAGGGAATTTTTACAATGATAGGTGATGGTTTGGATTTTAGGATTCTTTGGAGGAGAGATGATCTAGAGCTATGATTTTCTCAAAGAGAGATATGAGAGCACAAAAAGCTAGCACTGTGACAATTCACCGGCATACTCAGGTTCACCCTACCTCTCCATGTTCCCATGATAAAACATAGCCATGATTTTTTTGATCTACCAAATTTTTTTGACATATAACAACAAGTTCCTTGGGTGGCTCAATTTTTTCATTGCCTTAGCATGTGTTCCTTGATCCTTTATGCAATGTGAACATTTAAAAGACTTAAGAGATAGGCTATAAAAGAATAACCACCTAGACATAATCAACAAGCAAATAATAAATGTCATAAACCCTCAATCAGCTGGCTCAATTTACCTTTTCTCTTCAAGTTATTCTAGAGGTGTACACCAAAGCAAATCTATCTTACATTATGATAAAGGGGCATTTTCTAATCTGCTATTCAACAACATGGATCCATCATTGCTAGATTATTCTAGAGACAGATTTTTTGTATGGACCATCTCCACTGATGTTGTGGGTCATCCACACTATCCTTGGGCTTGCTTGCTCATGGTCTTCTCCTCCTGCCCTTGCAAGTTGCTAGAAGGTGGAAGAGAAAAGTGTTTGAAGAGCTAGGCCTGCATTTGACCTCAAGGGAAGCAAAGATTCTAATGGCATTACAAAAATGAGGGTTTAGATAGAAAGTGCTTATTTGAGATGGATTTGGATAGAATTTATACTATTAATCTTGTAATTAGGGTATATTCAATTGAAATGAGAGGGATTTGGAATGGAGGGAGAGAGAATGATTGTATAGCCTTGTGGTTATGGCATGCTTAATGAATGTGTGAGGGGCTAATGATGGTGGGGCAAGGTAGAATCATGATTGTCAATGAAGAGAGAGAGAGAGAGAGAGAGAGAGAGAGAGAGAGAGAATGATGAGGAGAAATTTTACCCGAGCTTGGAAGCTTTCAACATGCCCCAA
The DNA here is from genome assembly GCF_014529385.1 of Adiantum capillus-veneris. Lineage (NCBI taxonomy): Eukaryota > Viridiplantae > Streptophyta > Polypodiopsida > Polypodiales > Pteridaceae > Adiantum > Adiantum capillus-veneris. Next base: position 217,654 of record NC_140950.1, on the reverse strand, counting down.
CTACTTGGAAGGCATGGCCTTTTATAGGTCAAGGAACGATGATAGGCATTAAGAGAAGTTTGAGGTCATTTCTTGCTCTATAAGAAATGATAAAGAGAGAAACTAATCTTCATTTTTTAAAATGTTGGTAGCAAATATCAATTCCCAAAATTTGGAAAAAACCTCCACTTTTTTACCATTTACACAAGATATCACTTTTTGATCGGCTTTTTTTATTGCATTAGGAGGACATCCTTGAAGTGAGCAGGAGATAACTTAAATGTTAAGCAAACTTTGAGGAATTGTACTCCTTACACAAATATAGCTTGCACGGAGGAAAATTTGCTTGCATTATTTTTGCATAAGGAGGACACACCATCTTGGGGAAGATTCAAGAAAACTTTGATACATTTGAAGAAAAGTGTCCTCGTTACACTATTTCAGTATGCTTGGATGGACCTTTGGGACATCAAAATTGAATTGAGTGTACATGGATGTGCAACCATACTTTATAAATTTGCATAAGGAAGACACTAGTTAAAAGATTAGAAATGCACCTCGATGTTCTCTAAGTATCATTTGGGGTAGATCTTCTAGCTCAAATTGTATAGATCGGTTGAAAATGACTTGGGATAGTTTTGAGCTTTATATAGCCTCCTAATCATGAGCCTCAAAAAATGTGGCAAATGATCAAATCCATGTACAGATGTTATTTTTAGCTTCAAAACTTATGCAAAATCAAATCATCCTTAAGTATTTGTGCACGCCTATATAAAGAGAAGGATGCTCTTGAAAACGTTTTTTTCTCTCATTTTGCCTCATTTTTTCTTAGAGATGCATCTTTTCCTTTTCCACTCATTACTGATTGGAATTAAGGTGTGTTTCTAGTAGTGTCCATAATCAATCAATTGTCCATAATCAATCAACTATGATATCAAGAGGCCTTCTTTACTACTATTCCACTCTTATAGAACTCTTGAAACACATTCAATAAGCATTTTCTTTTGAACACATTCTCCATGAATAGTGTCATCTCTACACAAAAATGACTTGCACAAATGGGCATTTGCTCGCACTACTTTTGTGCAAGAATGACACCGTTCACTCTTGATTTTTTTTATTTTTTTTTTCAAAGCTTGTCTCCCCCCTACACAAAAAATAGTAAGCTTGGATAAGCCTCTGCTTGCACTATTTTTCCACAGGGGTGACAGACACCATTTACTCTTGCCATGTAGTTTTGCGTCATCCACACTATCCTTGGGCTTGCTTGTTCATGGTCTTCTCTTCTTGCCCTTGCAAGTTGCTACTAGTAGGTGGGAGAGAAACGTGTTTGAGGAGCTAGGCCTCCATTTGAATTCAAGGGAAGCAAAGATTCTAACGACATTATAAAAATGAGGATTTAGATAGAAACTGCTAATTTGAAATGCATTTGGATAGAATTTATACGATTAATCCTATAATTAGGGTAAATTCAATTGAGATGAGAGGGGGTTTGAGATGGAGGGAGAGATAATGATTGTGCAGCCTTGTGGTTATGGAATGCTTAATGAAAGTGCGAGGGGCTAATGATGGTGGGGCAAGGTAGAATAATGATTATCACCTGAGAGAGAGAGAGAGAGAGAGAGAGAGAGAGGGTAGAGAATGATGAGGAGAAATTTTACCGGAGCTTGGGAGCTTTCAACATGCCCCAACTACGTGGAAGGCATGGCCTTTTATAGGGCACGGAAGGATGGTAGGCATTATGAGAATTTTGAGGTCATTTTTCTGCTCTATAAGAAATTATAAAGAGAGAAACCAATTTTCATTTTTAAAAATGTAGGTAGCAAATATCAATTCCCAAAATTTGGAAAAAACCTCCACTTTTTTACCATTTACACAAGATATCACTTTTTGGTTGGCTTTTTTTATTGCACTAGGAGGACATCTTTGAAGTGAGGGGGAGAAAAATGTTAGACAAACTTTGAAAAATCATCCTCCTTACAAAAATAAAGCTTGCACGGAGGAAAATTTGTTTACATTATTTTTGCATGAGGACACACCATCTTGAAGAAGATTCAAGAAAACTTTGATACATTTGAAGAAGGGTGTCCTCGTTACATGGATTGAATATGCTTGGATGGATCTTTCGGACACTAAAATCGTGTAAAGTGGACACCCTTGAAGTTGGAAAGGGTGCAATAAATATTTGATGAAATTAAAAGAAGGGTGTTCTCCATACGCAAATTGATTGTACATGGATGTCCATCCATACTTTTTAGATTTGCGTAAGGAAGACACTAGTTAAAAGATTATTTAAAAAATGCACCTTGATGTCCTCTAAGTATCATTTGGAATAGATCTTCTAGCTCAAATTTTGAAGATCGATTGAAAATGACGCTTAGGAGAGTTTGGAGCTTTATATAGCCTCCCAATCATGAACCTCAAAAACTGTGGAAAATGGTCAAATCCATGTACAGATGCTTTTTTTAGCTTCAAAATTTGTGCAAAATCAAATTATCCTTAAGTATTTGTGCACGCCTATATAAACAGAAGGATGCTCTTAAACAAGTTTTTTTCACTCATTTTGCCTCAATTTTATTTAAAATCTCATCTTTTCCTTTCCCACTCATTTCACTTGTGTTTTTGAAAGCTCTTCCTCCTCCTCACTCAATCAATTGCTATTATTGATTGGAATTGAAGTGAGTTTCTAGCAGTGGTGGCCATAATCAATCAACTATGACATCAAGAGGCCTTCTTTACTATTCACTCTTACAAAACTCTTGAAACACATTCGGTAAGCATTTGGTTTTTGAACACATTTTCCATGAATAGTGTCCTCTCTACACAAAAACGACTTGCACGAATGGGCATTTGCTCGCACTACTTTTGCACAAAATTGACACCGTTCACTCTTGATTTTTTGTAAAGATTATCTCCCCCCTACACAAACAATAGTAAGCTTGGATAAGCCTCTCCTTGCACTATTTTTCCACAAGGGTGACAGACACCATTTTCTCTTGACATTTTGAAAAAAAAGCATGTCCTCCATACACAAATTTAGTTCTCTTTGATAAGCGTCTTGCATACACTATTTTGCATAGGCAACACCATTCACTCTTGAGAATTTTTGATGACGGTGTTCCCCCTTTGTGAAATTAGTATGCTAGGATAGGCCTTTGCTTGCACTATTTTTGCATAGGGAGGACACCATTAATTAACTCTTGACAATTTCTTTTAGGGTTGCTCTTGTTATGCAAATATTAGTATTCATAAATGATAATGCAAGATTGATATTAATTGATGTCAAGGACAAAAGAAATCGATAGGAATTTCCCTAGAGAATAAGTTAAGAGGGAGGAACCGCTTGATGAGCCAAAGCAAAAAGAGAGCTCAAAGCAAGGGAAAACGGTTGCTAGTAAAAAGAAACCACTCTAGAAAGTAGTTAAAATCAAGCTCCCACTTCCAAAGAAGAAAATATTTTCTCAGAAAGAGATATGAGAGCATAGAAAGCTATCAGTGTGGCAATTCACGAGCATACTCAGGTCCACCCTACCTGTCCATGTTCCTATGATAAAAAGATAGCCATGTTTTTATTAATCTACCATATTTTCTAGCATATCTAGTATATAACAACAAGCTCCTTGGGTGAGTCAATTTTTTCATTGTCTTAGCATGTGTTCATTGATCCTTTATGCAATGTGAACATTAGAAAAACTTCACTATATAGAAGGAGATAGACTGAAAAAGAAAATCCACCTAGACATAATCAACAAGAAAATAATAAATGGCACAAACCCTCAATTGGCTGGCCCAATTTACCTTTTCTCTTCAGGTTATTCTAGAGGCGTACACCATTCTTGATACTACAAAGACTTATGGAATTGGGAGGCATTCTTTCGTACTCAAGCATAGGCCCCAAGTGAGCCCATAGATTCTTTGTGTACCCTCAGATAAAAATCAAATTCAAACAGTCATTGACTATAAAAGTGGAGATTAATTGTTGCCATGCAATTGTTGTTCCAATTTTCCCTCTTTGGTGGCCTACCCATGTGCTAAGTGGAAGAAAATATATCTTACGTTATGATGAAGGGGCATTTGCTAAGCTACTCCTCAAAGACATGGATCTATCATTGCTAGACTATTATAGAGACAATTTTTTTGCATGGACCATCTCCAAGATAAGCTCCACTGATGTTGTGGGTCATCCACACTATCCTTGGGCTTGCTTGTTCATGGTCTTCTCCTCCTCCTCAACGACATGGATCCATCATTGCTAGACTATTCTAGAGACAGATTTTTTGCCTGGACCATCTCCACAATGAGCTCCCCTGATGTTGTGGGTCATCCACACTATTGTTGGGCTTGCTTGTTCATGGTCTTCTCCTCCTGCCTTTGCAAGTTGCTAGTAGGTGGGAGAGAAAAGGCCTCTTGATATCTTAGTTGATTGATTATGGCTACCACTACTAGAAACTCACTTCAATTCCAATCAATTCCAATCAATAATAGCAGTTGATTGAGTGATAAGGATGAAGATGGTTTAAAAACACAGGCAAAATGATTTGCAAAGGAAAAGATGCGTCTCTAAAAAATAATCTTTTAACTAGTGTCTTCCTTATGCAAATTTATAAAGTATGGATGCACATCCATGTACACTCAATTCACGTATGGAGAACACCCTTCTTCAATTTCATCAAATATTTATTGCACCCTTACCAACTTCAAGGGTGTCCACTTTACACGATTTTAGTGTCCCAAAGGTCCATCCAAGCATACTAAATTCGTGTAACGAGGACACCTTTCTTCAATTGTAAGAAAGTTTTCTTGAATCTTCTCCAAGATGGTGTGTCCTCCTTATGCAAAAATTATGTAAGAAAATTATTTTCCTTTGTGCAAGCTATATCTGTGTAAGGAGGACGATTCTTCAAAGTTTGTCTAACATTTAAGTGATCTCCCCCTCACTTCAAAAGGATGTCCTCCTAATGCAATCGACCAAAAAGTGATACCTTGTGTAAATGGTAAAAATGTGGAGGATTTTTCCAAATTTAGGAAATTCATATTTGTTACCTACATTTTTAGAAATGAAAATTAGTTTCTCTCTTTATCATTTCTTATAGAGCAAGAAATAACCTCAAACGTCTCTTAATGCCTACCATATTTCTTTGCCCTATCCCAATCTCGGGTGAAATTTCTTCTCATCTCTCTCTCTCTCTCTCTCTCTCTCTCTCTCTCTCTCTCTCTCTCGTGTGATAAGCATTATTCTACCTTGCCCCACCAGCTTAGCCCCTTGCACTTTTATTAAGCATTCCATAGCCACAAGGCTACACAATCATTCTCTCTCCCTCCATCCAAACCCCCTCTCATCTCAATTGAATTAGCAAATTTTCCAAGGAACTAGTTGTTATATACTACATATGTCAAAAAAAATTGGTAGATTAAAAAACATGGCTATCTTTTTATCATGGTAACATGGAGAGGTAGGGATGACCTAAGTATGCTTATGAATTGCCACAGTGATAGCTTTATGTGCTCTCATATCTCTTTTTAAGAAGGTCTTTTCTTCTTTGGAAGTGGGAGCTTGATTTCAGCTCCTTTTTGAAGTGGTTTCTTTTTACCAGCAACGCTTTGAGCTCTCTTTTTGCTTTGGCTCATGAAGTGGTTCCTCCCTCTTAACTTCTTCTCTAAGGACCTTCCTACCAATTCCACCAATTTCTTTTGTCCTTGCCATCAATAAATATCAATTGTGCATTATCATTTATGTATAATAATTTTTGCATAAGAGGAGCACCCTAAAAAAATGTCAAGATTTAATTAATGGTGTCCTTCCTATGCAAAAATAGTGCAAGCAAAGGCCTATCCTAGCGTACTAATTTCACGAAGGGGGAACACCCTCACAAAAAATTCTCAAGAGTAAATGGTGTTGCCTGTGCAAAATAGTGTATGCAAAGGCTTATCAAAGTGGACTAAATTTGCATATGGAGGACATGCTTTTTTTTTTCAAAATGTCAAGAGTACATGGTGTGTGTCACCCCTATGGAAAAATAGTGCAAGCAAAGGATTATCCAAGCTTACTATTTTTTGTGTAGGGAGGAGACACTCTTTAAAAAATAAAAAATCAAAATCAAGAGTAAGCGTGTCATTCTTGCCCAAATATAGTGTGAGCAAATGCGCACTCGTGCAAGCCATTTTTGTGTAGATATGACACTATTCATGGAAAATGTGTTCAAAAAGAAAATGCTTACCGAATGTCTTTCAAGAGTTTTGTAAGAGTGGAATAGTAGTAAAGAAGGCCTCTTGATATTATAATTGATTGATTACAGCCACCACTGCTAGAAACTCAATTCAATTCCAATCAATAATAGCAGTCGATTGAGTGAGGAGGAGGAAGAGCGTTCAAAAACACATGTGAAATGATGGGAAAGGAAAAGATGCGTCTCTAAAAAAAATGAGGCAAAATGAGTGAAAAAAACTTGTTTAAGAGCATCCTTCTGTTTAGATAAGCGTGGATAAATATGTAAGGATGATTTGATTTTCCACAAATTTGAAGCAAAAATAGCATTTGTACATGGATTTTCCACAGTTTTTCACGCTCATGATTGGGAGACTATATAAAGCTCAAAACTCTCCTAAGCGTGATTTTCAACTGATCTACAAACTTTGAGCTAGAAGATCTACCCCAAATGATACTTAGAGGACATCAACGTGCATTTTTTAAATAATCTTTTAACTACTGTCTTCCTTATGCAAATTTATACAGTATGGATGCACATCCATGTACACCCAATTCATGTATGAAGAACACCCTTCTTTACTTTCATCAAATATTTCTTGCACCCTTACCAACTTCAAGGGTGTCCACTTTACACGATTTTAGTATCCCAAAGGTCCATCAAGCATACTACATTCCTGTAACGAGGACACCTTTCTTCAAATGTAAGAAAGTTTTCTTGAATCTTCTCCAAGATGGTGTGTCCTCCTTATGCAAAAATAATGTAAGAAAATTTTCCTTCCTGCAAGCTATATTTGCGTAAGGAGGACGATTCCTCAAAGTTTGTCTAACATTTAAGTGATCTCCCCCTCACTTCAAGCATGTCCTCTTGATGCAATAAAAAAAGTCGACCAAAAAGTGAGATCTTCCAAATTTAGGGAATTCATATTTGCTACCTACATTCTACAAAATAAAAATTAGTTTCTCTCTTTATCATTTCTTATAGAGCAAGAAATGACCTTAAACTTCTCCTAATGCCTACCATCCTTCCTTGCCCTATTAAAGGCCATGCCTTCCAAGTAGTTGGGGCATGCCGAAAGCTCCCAAGCTCGGGTAAAATTTATGCTCATCATTCTTTGCCCTCTCTCTCTCTCTCTCTCTCTCTCTCTCTCTCTCTCTCTCTCGGTGATATGCAATATTCTACCTTGCCCCACCATCATTAGCCCCTCGCCCTTTCTAAAAGAATTCCGTAACCACAAGGCTACACAATCATTATCTCTCCCTCCATCCCACCCCCTCTCATCTCAATTGAATATACCCTAATTACAATATTAATAGAATAAATTCTATCCAAATCCATCTCAAATTATCCCTTTCTATCTAAATCCTCATTTCTATAATGTCGCTACAATCTTTGCTTCCCTTGAGTTCAAATGGAGGCTTAGCTCCTCAAACACTTTTCTCTCCCACCTACTAGAAAATTGCAAGGGTAGGAGGAGAAGACCATGAACAAGCAAGCCCAAGGATAGTAAGGATGACCCAAAACATCAGTGGAGCCCATCGTGGAGATGGTCGAGGCAAAAAAATCTATTTTTATAATGATTTAGAAGTGATGGATCCATGTCGTTGAGTAGCAGCTCAACAAATGCCTCTTCCTCATAACGTAAGATATATTTTGTTCTACTTATCACATGCGTAGGCCACCAAAGAGGGAAAATTGGAATGGCAACTGCATGGCAACAATTAATCTCCACTTTTATAGTTAATAATTGTTTCACTTTCATTTCTATCTGAGGGTACACGAAGAACCTATGGGCTCACTTGGGGCCTATGCTTGAGTACATAAGGCTACCTCCCAATTCCATGAGTCCTTGTAGTATCAAGAATAGTGTATGCCTCTAGAATAACCTGAAGAGAAAAGGTAAATTGGGCCAGCCAATTGAGGATTTGTACCATTTATTATTTGCTTGTTGATTATGTCTAGGTGGATTTTCTTTTCAGCCTATCTCTTGTATATAGTGAATTCTTTTAAATGTTCACATTGCATAAAGGATCAAGGAACGCATGCTAAGGCAATGAAAAATTTGACTCACTCAAGGAACTTGTTGTTATATACTCAATATGTCAAAAATTTGGTAGATAAGAAAAAACATGGCTATCTTTTTATCATGGAAACATGGAGAAGTAGGGTGGACCTGAGTATGCCGGTGAATTGCCATAGTGATAGCTTTATGTGCTCTCATATCTCTTTTCTTCTTTGGAAGTGGGAGCTTGCTTTCAACTCCTTTTGAGTGGTCTCTTTTTACCATCAACCCTTTTCCCTTGCTTTGAGCTCTCTTTTTGCTTTGGCTCATCAAGCGGCTCCTCAGAGCTCTTCACTTCTTTTCTAGGGACCTTCCTACCGATTTCTTTTGCCCTTTCCATCAATTAATATCAATCTTGCATTATCATTTATGCATACTAATTTTTTCATAAGAGGAGCACCCTAAAAAAAATGTTAAGGGTTAATTAATGTTGTGCTCCCCATGCAAAAATAGTGCAAGCAAAGGCCTATCCTAGCATACTATTTTCACAAAGAGGGAACACCCTCACCAAAAATTCTCAAGAGTAAATTGTGTTGCCTATGCAAAATAGTGTATGCAGAGGCTTATCAAAGCGAACTAAATTTGCGTATGGAGGACATGATTTGTTTTTCAAACTGTCAAGAGTAAATGATGTATGTCATCCCTATGGAAAAATAGTGCAAGCAGAGGCTTATCCAAGCTTACTATTTTTTGTGTAGGGGGGAGACACTCTTTAAAAAATACAAAAATCAAGATTGAACAGTGTCATTCTTGTGCAAAAATAGTGCAAGAAAATGAGCATTCCTGCAAGCCATTTTTGTGTAGAGATGACACTATTCATGGAAAATGTGATCAAAACGCAAATGCTTACCGAATGTGTTTCAACATATTAAGCTTACACAAAAAATAGTAGGCTTGGATAAGGCTCTGCTTGCACTATTTTTCCACAGGGGTGACAGACACCATTTACTCTTGATATTTTTTTTTTTAAAAGCATGTCCTCCATACGCAAATTTAGTTCGCTTTGATAAGCTTCTACATACAATATTTTGCATAGGCAACACCATTTTCTCTTGAGAAATTTTGGTGAGGGTGTTCCCCCTTGCCCCACCATCATTAGCCCCACGCAGTTTTATTAAGCATTCCATAACCACAAGGCTACACAATCATTATCTCTCCCTCCATCCCAAACCTCCTCTCATCTCAATTGAATATACCCTAATTACAAGATTAGTAGTATAAATTCTATCCAAATCCATCTCAAATTAGCACTTTCTATCTAAATCCTCATTTCTATAATGCCGTTAGAATCTCTGCTTCCCTTGAGTTCAAATGGAGGCTTAGCTCCTCAAACACTTTCTTCCCCACCTACTAGCAACTTGCAAGTGCAAGAGGAGAAGACCATGAACAAGCAAGCCCAAGGATAGTACGGATCACGCAAAACATCAGTGGAGCCCATCGTGGAGATGGTCGAGGAAAAAAAACTATTTTTATCATAATCTAGCAAATGCCTCTTCATCATAATGTAAGATATATTTTGTTCTACTTAGCACATGCTTAGGCCACCAAAGAGGGAAAACTGGAACAAAAACTGCATATGGCAGCAATTAATCTCCACTTTTATAGTTTATAATTGTTTGACTTTGATTTCTATCTGAGGGTACACGAAGAACCTATGGCTCACTTGGGTCCTAGGCTTGAGTACAAAAGGCTAAACCCTAAACCCTAAAGGCTGCCTCCCACTTCCATGAGTATCAATAAAATCTATGCCTCTAGAATAATCTAAAGAGAAAAGGTAAATTGGGCCAGCCAATTGAGGGTTTGTGCCATTTATTATTTGCTCGTTGGTTTTGTCAAGGTGGATTTTCTTTTTCAGCCTATCTCTTGTATATAGTGATTCTTTCAAATGTTCACATTGCATAAAGGATCAAGGAACACATGCGAAGGCAATGAAAAAATTGACTCACCCAAGGAACTTGTTGTTATATATTACATATGTCAAAAAAAATTGTTAGATAAGAAAAAATATGGCTATCTTTTTATGGGAACATGGAGAGCTAGGGTGTACCTAAGTATGCCAATGAATTGCCATAGTGATAGCTTTCTGTGCTCTCATATCTCTTTTAAAGAAAATATTTTCTTCTTTGGAAGTGGGAGCTTGATTTCAACTTCTTTTTGGAGTGGTTTCTTTTTACCATCAACCCTTTTCCCCTTGCTTTGAGCTCTCTTTTTGCTTTGGCTCATCAAGCGGTTACTTAACTTCTTCTCTAACGACCTTCCTACCGATTTCTTTTGTCCTTGCCATCAATTAATATCAATCTTGCATTATCATTTATGCATACTAATTTTTGCATACAAGGAGCACCCCAAAAAAAATGTCAAGAGTTAATTAATGGTGTCCTCCCTATGCAAAAATAGTGCAAGTAAAGGCCTATCATAGCATACTACTTTCACAAAGGGGGAACACCCCCACCAAAAATCTCAAGAGTAAATGGTGTTGCCTATGCAAAATAGTGTATGCAGAGGCTTATCAAAGCAAACTAAATTTGAGTATGGAGGACATGCTTCCCCCCCCCCCCCCCCCCCCCAAAAAATGTTAAGAGTAAATGGTGTCTCTCACCCTTGTGGAAAAATAGTGCAAGCATAGGCTTGTCCAAGCTTACTATTTTTTGTATAGGGGAGAAACTCTAGAAAGAAAAAATAAAGAGTAAATGGTCTTAATCTTGTGCAACAAATAGTGCAAGCAAATGCCCATTTGTGCAAGCCATTTTGTGTAGAGATAACACCATTCATGGAAAATGTGTTTAAAAAGCAAATGCTTACAGAATATGTTTCAATTGTGTTGTAAGAGTAGAATAGTAGTAAAGAAGGCCTCTTGATATCATAGTTGATCAATTATGTCCACCACTGCTAGAAACTCACTTCAATTCCGATCAATAATAGTAGTTCATTAAGTGAGGAGGAAGAAGAGCATTAAAAAACACAGGTGAAATGAGTGGAAAAGGAAAAGATGCATCTCTTAGAAAAAATGAGGCAAAATGAGTGGAAAAAAACTTGTTCAAGAGCATACTTCTCTTTATGTCGGCATGCACGAATACTTAAGGATGATTTGATTTTGCACAAATTTTGAAGCTAAAAATAGCATATGTACATGTATCTGATCGTTTGCCACATTTTTTAGGCTCATGATTAGGAGGTTATATAAAGACCAAAACTCTCCTAAGTCATTTTTAGCTGATCTACATAATTTCAGCTAGAAGATCTACCCCAATTGATACTTAGAGTACATCAAAGTGTGTTTCTTAAATAATCTTTTAACTAGTGTCTTCCTTGCACAAATTTATAAAGTATGGATGTGTTGGTGAAGCCTATGGTGGATGCAGGCGGTAGGGAGCCATAGCGTAGAGGAGATGCAGTAGAAAGGATAGCGAGAGAGGAGAGGGAGAGAGAGAGAGAGAGAGAGAGATCGACACTGCAGCCAAAAAATAAAAGCACGCTATTAATTAATTATGAACAAAGCCTTTACATATAGCTTTAGGCATGCAAATTTCTAAATATAATTGGATCTTCCCTGCATGCCTCAAGGGCCTATTCCCACTAGTTGACATCAGATGAAATTTGGGCTTGAATACCCAACGATCCCCCCTCAAGCCCAAACCACTGACAATGGACTCAAGACAGACAAACCATGGCAAAGTCCAATCACCTGAAACCATGAGTAGAAGTCCCCCCCTTGATTATACCATAGGTGTGTGTGTGTGTGCTTCCTTCAAACAACTATCAGTGTGAGACATACCAGAACTCGACCAAACAACAAAGGGGTGGTCTTACCACTTTTTATGTGGCAGTGTCTATAACCCATACAAAGTTTTTTGCCATGGCAATAATTGACAGCTTGTAAGCTAAAACAAGGCTTTTGAAAGGCAAGTGTGATTGCATTGTGACAGACAAATCTATGATACTTAACCGAGAAAAACAGTTGTTGAATTCTGTGTTGGTATTCAGAGTGCTTGAAGGAAATCTTCATGTTCTGTAATCGATCAAAAAGCCTCGGACCAATGTTGAAATCATGGTAAGCTCAACTACGTGAGGGAGGAGCCTCTACTGCAAATTTCCTTTGGTTATCACCTAATCACCACCGCTTGAAGCTTTTGAAAAGTTACTTGTTGGCCTTAGTAACCTAGCTCTTTAGATATGCACAAATTGCCACTGTCAAACCTTGAGCTTTTCAATATGCTAGCAATTGATCCACTATCTACTAGCCTTCCTGCGTGCCTTTTGAGAAGCATGCAAAAGCTACTAGCAAACTCACCCTTAAGTGCTTTCCTTGTCCTGGTTAGCTGGCTACAACAGGTAGCATTTTGAGATGCTTCAAACTGCCACTTGTAGTTGCCTTTGTTATGAGGGCATTTTGAGATGTTGTGCAAAAATACCAACTGCGAATTCCAACCTCCTTGCAAAACTGCCCACCACAGACAATATTTTGAAATGCAACGACTGCACCTATGGCCTCTGCCCGTCTAGGCACAACCACCACAGCGTTTTGAGAATCTGCTGCCTTGACAGCGCCAAGGTTAGCCTCGCTTGGGTGCTCTGATACCAGTTGTTGGTGCAGCCTATGGTGGATGCAGGCGGTGGGGAGCCATAGCATGGAGGAGATGCAGCAAAAACAAGAGCGAGAGAGAGAGAGAGAGAGAGAGAGAGAGAGAGAGAGAGAGAGAGAGAGAGAGAGAGAGAGAGAGAGCGATAGAGAGAGAGAGAGAGAGAGAGAGAGAGAGAGAGAGATCGACACTGCAGCCAGAAAATAAAAACATGCTATTAATTAATTATGAAGAAAGCCTTTGCATATAGCTTTAGGCATGCAAATTTCTAAATATAACTTGATCTTCCCTGCATGCCTCAAGGGCCTGATCCCATTAGTTGACATCAGACAGAATTTGGGCTTGAATACCCAAACAAATGCACATCCATGTACACTCAATTCGCATATAGAGAACATCCTTCATCAATTTCATCAAATATTGCTTGCACCCTTTCCAACTTCAAGGATGTCCATTTTACACGATTTTAGTGTCCCAAAGGCCCATCCAAGCATACTAAATTTGTGTAACGAGGACTTTTTTCAAATGTATCAAAGTTTTCTTGAATCTTCTCCAAGATGGTGTGTGCTCCTTATGCAAAAATAAGGTAAGCAGATTTTCCTTCGTGCAAGCTATATTTGTGTACGGAGGACGATACCCTTCAAATTTTTAAAATTCCCAAAGTACCCATGTATTTACTTTGGTCAGATTGTTCAAGCTTTTCTACTTTTTATTCCTTTTTGACAATTGAGATGCATTTTTTAGTGCTTAGCATGTAATTTGTCACATTTTACCTCACAAAACAGGCGATTATGTCCAAAATACTGTTAGAATGTATTTTAATCGGCTGAAATCCTAAAATCTCTGTTAGATTTTGAGCTTGCCTTGAAGAAAACCGAGAAGTTTATACAAACTTTAGTGTAATTACCGGCAAAAGATTTAAATTTTGACCTAAAAACCAGGAGAATTTCAAGCTCGCCCTTATTTTCTTCGGTTAGGAAAATTGTATTTTTCTAGCCTTGGTCCAAAAATAATGAAGCGATTCATCTCCAAAGCCTACATAGCCAATTCAAATTGTGGTTTGAGCATCTTGTATTGATAGACAATCACTCTTCTTATGAAAAGAAAAAAACTTTTTTATCTTTAGAGAAATTTAATCTCACGACCAGGGGTATTTTGGGAATTTTGGAAAATTGAAGGGCATTTAATCTCATGACCAAGGTATTTTAAATTTTGGGAATTTTGGAAAATTTAACCTCACGATCAGGGGTATTGGGGATAATTTGAGAATTTTGGAAATTTGAGAGGTATTTACTTGTTTGCTTATCGCGATTCAAGATTGAAGTTTGAAGTGTGGGGCACTGTGGGCGTTTGTCCAAACTCTATGGCCATGTGAGGTTGAAGCTCCAGAGTTAGAAAAAAACTGGGGTCCAATGTATTTTAGCCAAATAAAATCCTACAATCCCAGTTAGATTTTGAGCTTGCCTTGAAGAAAACCGGGAAGTTTTCACAAATAGTGTAATTACCGACCAAAAGCTTTAAATTTTAACCTAAAAATTGGGAGAATTTCAAGCTTGCCCTTATTTTCTTTGATTAGGAAAAATGTATTTTTCTAGCCCTGGTTTGAATGCATATACCCTAAAAAAGTTCTCACTGCTCACTTCATGCCCTTCCTCAGTGCTCAACTCTCGCCTACGTGCATCTCTTTCATTGCTCTTCTCTATGGAGCCGCAATCTGTTGGAGCCGACCTGTTGGAGCCTGCTGGCACTGAGTCCTTGACGCGTTTCATCCGTGTTCATCCAGTTACGTTGTAGCCTACTACATATACTGCAAGAGCTCCCGAGTCGGTTCTTAGCTGCACAATGTTGCGTTTTGGAGGCTTGGAGCTTGCTGCAACCAAAGACACAAGAGGTTTCAAGCTCTGCCCGAATCCCAACCAGTGATATATAATAGCATTGTGAGTAATTAAATTATATCATGCCTTTGAGCTTCTCCATTTTAATCAATCATCTTGGTCTACCTGTATGCACTGAGTGATTCATCTAGCATAAGTTAGGTTGTCATTTGTGAGCAGCATGCTCCCATGATTGTGTGGAATTTGGTAGAGCAAGCAGCACTTGCATTGATCAATAGTGCCCTTTGCCAATTGAGCTTCCAGTAGACAAGCAGGAAAGCTATGTGTATGGACTGATAGGACAAAAGACACCCTAGATTTATAAAAGCCGGGTACTCTTCAATCTTATCACACTAATGACTCAAATGAATTTTAAACAAATTAACCTAGAATGATGCATTATTCCACTGAATTGAGTGTGATTTTCAAACTTCTCAATTTGCAACCTTTTTCCCCCCCCAATGGATGCTTCGCAATAGCTAGTTGAATAGGATTGCGCCCACGAACCCACCCACATCTACATGTTGTAGGGGTTGAACCATAACCTCTTGTCATTACCACAACCTAAACAATTGGTTTTCCAAAGAGGAACAATAAGATGCAGCTTAGAAAAGTTTTCCATTGGGGAAAAGTTTGTCTCAGCTTAGCCTTGAGTACATTACATAGCGAGAGAGAGAAACGCAAAGAGGGCAAGGCGGACAAAGATCAACAGGGGTAGCCCTTCAGCTCTTCAAAGGCATTTAAAAGTTTCGGGTGTGTATCATGCGTTTTTATCATAATGCATGATGGCCCAAAGTAAGCCACATCCGCATCCTAGATATTTCAAGCATCGACAAGTGTGGGCATGCGATGTTGGTTCGATGCTTATATTGGAGGTTAAATCACCTAAGAAGGTTAACTCATATTGGAGGTTAACTCACCTAAGAAGGTTGCCAACATGAAAGCCTTGAGCTATGCCTTAATGGATTAACATTCGATACCCACACATACTAGATCGCATGCTTTACCTAGCCACTTGGTCAGGCCTTCAGCTCGACCACCTTAGTCGGTCTTGTAATTTCATGACCACTTTATTGTGGGATTGATTTCTCAATAGGGCATGCAAGGGATAGTCACATTAGCTGCAACATCGTACTATATATATATTAATAATCCTTTAAATAATCTATAAGAGGAAAGATAATTGTAGCTAAACTATTTGTGATGCACTCTAACTAAGATACAATTTTAGCAATCTCCAAATTGGTATAATGGTAAGTACTTGAAAGAAGCCAGCACTTATTTTCTCTTGTGTGTTACATCACCGACGCACCTGTTGCATTTGATCTACGTCCGTGATGATGGCCCCAATGCAGGTGTCACTTTGCAGTGCCCTGGGGGTTTTGAAGGATCAGACTAGCATCTCCTTAGCCAAGGTAGCAAGTGCAGGTTTTGGTTGACCTTGAAGTAGCTATTGTGAAGGCTACGAGCCATGATGACACTCCGATGGAGGAAAAGTACGTGCAAGAGGTTCTCCACTTGACGTCCTATTCAAGGTCTTATGTGAGTTCATGCGTCCAGGCTATTTCCAAGCGTCTAAGTAAGACTCATGGCTGGATTTTCTCCATCAAAGCCCTAATGCTTTCCCATCGCATGTTGAGAGATGGAGATTCTGCTTTTGAACAAGAACTTACACTCTCTAGAAACGAGGTTTGCGTGTCCTGAATGCTTCAGATTTTTGAGATGAGGCTCATTCAAATGGTTGGGATGTTTTTGCATTTATTCATGCTTATGGCCTCTACTTAGATGAACGTCTGGATTGCAACTCGATCGGTTCATTTGCATCTTGGCAAAAGCAGGGGTAGAGATCCCCTTACAACAATTCTAGATATGACTACAATGATATTGGTCGCTACAATGCTGCTTATGGATCTAGGGATTTTGAAGATCAGGGGAGACTAGCTCAGCAACAGCAGAGCAAAGCTGTTAAAGAAATGAAACCAGAGGAGCTATTGGAATTTTTTCCTTTTCTTCTGCGTGCACTTGATCGTGTGTTAGCGTGTAGGCCAGGTGGAATGGCAAAGGTCAACCGTCTAGTGAATATTTCCCTCTATTTGGTGGTGAGGGAGAGCTTCATGCTATATACGGATATCCGTGATGGATTGGCCATACTACTTGATGCCTTCTTTGACATGGAGCCAAGAGAGTGTAGCAAAGTGTTTGTCTTTATTTTGTATACAATTGGTCATATGGCTTGACCGGCTGTGCCATCTTGAGCTATTGATTTTTACCTTCAGTTCTTCTAGCTATCCATATGGCTTGACCGGGTCTCTTGAGATATCCATTCTTACCAAATGTGTAGTTGTGCCTCTTTTTATGATCAAAAGTGTTAAAGTTTTTAAAACTTTTAGTTTTGTTTCAATGTAGTTACAAATTCTATAGTCTCAATTTCCCACATGGTCATATGGCTTGATTGGGTGTGTTATCTTGAGCTATAGTTTCTTGCCAAGACACATATAGCATACCTTGTGTTTATGTGTCACACATACACAGTGTCTTTATTTTGCATATAATTACAAATATACTCTCAATTTGTCACATGGTCATATAGCTTGACCGGGTGTGCCATCTTGAGCTATTGATTTTTACCTTCAGCTCTTCTAGCTATCCATATGGCTTGACCGGGTCTCATGAGCTATCCATTCTTACCAAATGTGTAGTTATGCCTCTTTTTATGATAAAAAGCATTAAAGTTTTTAAGATTGATAGCTTTCTCTCCATGTAGTTACAAATTCTATAGTCTCAATTTTCCACATGGTCATATGGCTTGATTGGGTGTGTTATCTTGAGCTATAGTTTCTTGCCAAGACACGTCTAGCATACCTTGGGTCTATGTGTCACACATACACAATGTATTTATTTTGTATATAATTACAAATATAGAATCAATTTGTCACATGGTCATATGGCTTGACCGGGTGTGCCATCTTGAGCTATCGATTTTTACCTTCAGCTCTTCTAGCTATCCGTATGGCTTGACCGGGTCTCTTGAGCTATCCATTCTTACCAAATGTGTAGTTGTGTCTCTTTTTAGGATAAAAAACGTTAAAGTTTTTAAGATTGTTAGCTTTTTTTCCATGTAGTTACAAATTCTATAGTCTCAATTTTCCACATGGTCATATGGCTTGATAGGGCGTGTTATCATGAGCTATAGTTTCTTGCCAAGACACGTCTAGCATACCTTGGGTCTATGTGTGACACATACACAATGTCTTTATTTTGTATATAATTAAAAATATAGTCTCAATTTGTCACATTGTCAT
Organism: Adiantum capillus-veneris; assembly: GCF_014529385.1. NCBI lineage: Eukaryota > Viridiplantae > Streptophyta > Polypodiopsida > Polypodiales > Pteridaceae > Adiantum > Adiantum capillus-veneris. Next base: position 199,651 of record NC_140950.1, on the reverse strand, counting down.
AAGGCTTGACCGGGTGTGTCATCTTGAGCTATCGATTTTTACCTTCAGCTCTTCTAGCTATCCGTATGGCTTGACCGGGTCTCTTGAGCTATCCATTCTTACCAAATGTGTAGTTGTGCCTCTTTTTGCGATAAAAAGCGTTAAAGTTTTTAAGATTGTTATCTTTTTTCCCATGTAGTTACAAATTCTATAGTCTCAATTTCCCACATGGTCATATGGCTTGATTGGGTATGTTATCAAGAGCTATAGTTTCTTGCCAAGACACGTCTAGCATACCTTGGGTCTATGTGTCGCACATACACAATGTTTTTATTTTGTATATAATTACAAATATAGTCTCAATTTGTCACATGGTCATATGGCTTGACCGGGTGTGCCATCTTGAGCTATCGGTTTTCACCTTCAGTTCTTCTAGTTTTCAAAGTGAAATATGGTATACCAATGTGTCACATTAAGTTAATGCAGGAGCTTTGATGTGATAGTTTGAAATAGAATCAAATATATATATGTATATATATATATATATGTAGGTTGACTTGAATTCTTATTCTTTTTAATAGAATATCTATATAGTCATTATGGTAAGGGGTAAGAAGAAGGCATTTCTTTAGTCTCTAAGGTCAACTCTCTACAAGGTGATTAGTGAATTACCGGAGAAGCAAGTACAAAGTATTGTGCAAAATGAGACGCTCATAGAAAAAATGCTTGAAAAAGAAATCGTAAGTGTAGTCTCCAAGGAAACCTTTGCTATAAGCAAAGAGAAGCAAGTACAAAGTATTGTGCAAAATGAGAAGCTCATAGAAAAAATGCTTGAAAAAGAAATCGTAAGTGTAGTCTCCAAGGAAACCTTTGCTATAAGCAAAGAGAAAGCTCGCTAGTCTGCTTATAGTAACATTGGTAACATGGAGAAGTGTGTCCATGATTTATATGAAGCTCTTCACGAAGGTGTTCAATCGATAAATCTCAAAGACTTGGGATTTGGTTTGGTGTGTAGAAAAAGAGAAGAGTAAGCGTGCCAAAGCTATAGATACACAATATGTGTTATCTAAAAATCTACGAAGGGAGCAAGTAAACCAATCAAGTGGCAAAGATGAGGGATGACTACACTTTGAAAATATTGACTTAGAATTGTGCTCAGTACTTAGATAAAAGTACTTGCATAAAAAAATGATGTGCAGGTATGAAAGATGTTTATTCGACATGGCATATGGACCAGTGAAATGTTGATTAAGGGGTGCGCACTTCATTTATGAAACTCTATTTAGACATTTTATTTTGATGTTTTGATTTATGTATTTTATGTACACGGAAGCCATATGACATGGACATGCCATTTTGTTGATTGTGTAGTATGATAAGCATGACATACTAACAGTTGGAATGTAGTTTGATTTTATGGGTTCTTAAGTTAATTTGGTAGGCTACTTTTATGTTTTCATTTTTTGTTTGTTTTGTACATGATCGCCTATCAATGTGGACATGGCCTTTTGGTAATCGTGTGATTAGACTTTGTGATTGGAGGTTTCCTATGTACTATGATATGCAGGTCATACCACCACTTTGAAGTTAGATTACTTTGACTCTATTGAAAATGTGCTTGATTTTAATGTGTAAAATTATCCTTAAATCCCACGTGGGAGCCCAAGATGAGGTGGATAATTTTTTTGGAAAAAGAAATTATGTGATGAAAATCCCATGTGGGAGCCCAAGAAAAGGGTGTTCTGGTTTTTTTTGAGAAATAGGTCTCCGTACAAAGGAGACTCTGGGAAATTTTTAAGATTTATATTTTATGTACAAACTCAAAATTAAATACAGATGGTGCTTTTTTAAAAGTTTCATTTTGCTTAAGCATAGACGTGCATTCATATCACATATAATTGTTTTTGTTCAAAAAGATCAATCTTTTAATGGGTTGTTTTGTAATGTGTTTTGATTTGATGAGTGAATTTTTTCATAGTTGTTTAAGAGTATGCATTATTTGTTATTTAAAGAACAATCCATTTCATATGTGCCCCTTAAATCCCATGTGGGAAGCCTACTAAGTAGGTGGCTACCATCATATGTTTTGAGATTGAGATTTGTATCAGTTTACAAGGTAAATGCGCTTCATTTTTTGACTAATTACATTGAAACGATTGGTTTTTTTTAATTTAGTATTCATTATATTTGTTGTTTTTCATGGTTTGTTCTCTTAACATCTATTGCAAATGAAAACACACTACAATGTACACTTACTGTTCATTTGCAGTTCATCATGTATTTTTACAATAGCATGTGCTTCTAAATTGTTTTGTTACTAGTATACATAAAATAGTGGGTCATGACATTCCGTACAAAATCCGTATGAGGGGGGATGTCTCATTGGCGAGAACGTCTGTATCTTGTCCGTATGTAGAGGGGTAGGTTAGCATGTAAGATACCGTACAGAGGGGGGTTTCTCTAATTTTGATGCACGCAGGTGACATCCCCCCATTACTAATAGTGAATCCCCTGGGGTTAGAATCTTTGATTCCCTTGAGTTCAAATGCAAGCATAGCTCTTAAAACCCTTTGTTACTACTATTCCACACTTACAAAACTCTTGAAACACATTTTCCATGAATAGTGTCATCTCTACACAAAAATGGCTTGCACTAATGGGCACTTGTTTGCACTACTTTTGCACAAGAATGGCACCATTCACTCTTAATTATTTTTTTAAAAGAGTATCTCCTCCCTACACAAAAAATAGTAAGCTTGGATAAGCCTCTGCTTGCAGTATTTTCAGAGGGGTGACAAACACCATTTACTCTTGACATTTTTGAAAAACAAGCATGTCCTCCATACCCAAATTTAGTTTGCTTTGATAAGCCTCTACATACATTATTTTGCATAGGAAACACCATTTACTCTTGAGAATTTTTGGTGAGGGTGTTCCCCCTTCGTGAAATTAGTATGCTAGGATAGGCCTTTGCTTGCACTATTTTTGCATAGGGAGGACACCATTAATTAACTCGATTTTTATTTTAGAGTGCTCCTCTTATGAAAAATTAAGATGCATAAATGATAACGCATGATTGATATTAATCGAGGGCAAGTACAGAAGAAATCGGTAGGAAGGTACTTAGAGAAGAAGTTAAGAGGGAGGAACCGCTTGATGTGCCAAAGCAACAAGAGAGCTCAAAGCAAGGGAAAAGGGTTGCTGGTAAAAAGAAGACATTCCAAAAAGGAGTTGATATCAAGCTCCCACTTCCAAAGAAGAAAATATTTTCTCAAAAAGAGATATGAGAGCACAAAAAGATATCACTGTTGCAATTCACCGGCGTACTCAGGTCCACCCTACCTCTCCTTGTTTCCATGATAAAAAGAAAGCCATGTTTTTTCTTATCTACCAAATGTCTTGACATATGCAGTATATAACAACAAGTTCCTTGGGTGAGTCAATTTTTTCATTGCCTTAGCATGTGTTCCTTGATCCTTTATGCAACGTGAACATTTAAAAGACTTCACTATACACAAGAGATAGGCTGAAAAAGACAATCCACCTAGATATAATCATCAAGCAAATGATAAATGGCACAAACCCTCAATTGGCTGGCCCATATGTTCTTTGTGTACCCTTAGATAGAAATCAAAGTCAAACTATTATTAACTATAAAAGTGAAGATTAATTGCTGCCATGTAGTTGTCATTCCAATTTTTCCTCTTGGTGGCCTACGCATGTGCTAAGTAGAAGAAAATATATCTTACGTTATGATGAAGGGGAATTCGCTAAGATGGTACTCGACCATATGGATCCATCATTGCTAGATTATGATAGAGACAGATTTTTTGCCTCGGCCATCTCCATGATGGACTCCACTGATGTTTTTGGTCATCCACACTATCCTTGGGCTTGCTTGCCATGGTCTCCTCCTCTTCCCCTTGCAAGTTGCTAGTAGGTGGGAGAGAAAAGTGTTTGATGAGCTAGGCCTCTGTTTGAACTCAAGGGAATCAATGATTCTAACGGTATTACAAAAATGAGGGTTTATATAGAAAGTGCTTATTTGAGATGGATTTGGATAGAATTTATACTATTAATCTTGTAATTAGGGTATATTCAATTGAGATGAGAGGGGTTTGGAATGGAGGGAGAGAGAATGATTGTGTAGCCTTGTGGTTATGGCATGCTTAATCAAAGTGCGAGTGGCTAAGGATGGTGGTGCAAGGTAGAATAATGCTTATCTATGAAGAGAGAGAGAGAGAGAGAGAGAGAGAGAGAGAGAGAGTGATAAGAAGAAATTTTACCCGAGCTTGGGAGCTTTTAACATGCCCCAACTACTTGGAAGGCATGGCCTTTTATAGGACAAGGAAGGATGGTAAGCATTAGGAGAAGGTTTAGGTCATTTTTTGCTCTGTAAGAAATAATAAAGAGATAAACTAATCTTCATTTTCAGAAATGTATGTAGCAAGTATCACTTCCCAAAATTTAGAAAAAGTCTCAACTTTTTACCATTTGCACAAAATTTCACTTTGTGGTCGGGTTTTTTTATTGCATTAGGAGGACATCCCTGAAGCGAGGGAGAGATCACTAAATTGTTAGACAAACTTTGAGAAATCGTCCTCCTTATGCAAATATAGCTTGCACGGAGGAAAAATTGCTTGCATTATTCTTTCATAAGGAGGACACACCATCTTGGAGAAGATTCAAAATAGTCTTTGATACATTTGAAGAAATATATCCTTGGCTCATGAATTTAGTATGCTTGGACTGACCTTTGGGACACTAAAATTGTGTAAAGTGGACACCCATGAGGTTGGAAATGGTGCAAGTAATATTTGATGAAATTGAAGAAGGGTGTTTTCCGTATGCGAATTGAGTGTATATGGATGGGCATTCATAAATAATAAATTTGTGTAAGGAAGACATTGGTTAAAAGATTATTCAAAAAATGCACCATGTTGTTATCTAGGTATCATTTGGGGTAAATCTTCTAGCTCAAATTTTGAGAGAAAATCAAGTAGAACATTTGAAAATAATGCTTAGGAGATTTTTGAGCTTTATATAGTCTCCCAATGGCGAGTCTCAAAAATTGTGGCAAATGGTCAAATCCATGTACATATGCTATTTTTAGCTTCAAAATTTGTGCAAAATTAAATCATCCTTAAGTATTTGTGCACTCCTATATATAAAGAGAAGAATGCTCTTAAACAAGTTTTTTAGGCTCATTTTTTCTTCTTTTTTCTTAGAGACGCGTCTTTTCTTTTTCCATTCATTTCCCCCGTGTTTTTGAACGCTCTTCTTCCTCCTCGATCAATCAACATCTATTATTGATTGCAATTGAAGTGAGTTTTTAGAGTGGTGTGCATAATCAATCAACTATGATATCAAGAGGCCTTCTTTACTACTATTCCACTCTTACAGAACTCTGTTAACACATTTGATAAGCATTTGCTTGTTAAACACATTTTTCATGAATGTTGTCATCTCTACACAAAAATGATTTGCACGAATGGGAATTTGTTCGCACTATTTTTGTGCAAGAATGACACCATTCACTATCAATATATATTTCTTTAAGAGTGTCTCGTCCCTACACAAAAATAATAAGCTTGGACAAGCCTTTCCTTGCACTATTTTCCACAAGGGTGACAAGCACCATTTTATCTTGATATTTTGCAAAAGAAGCATGTCCTCATGCAAATTTAGTTTGCTTTGATAAGCCTCTTCATACACTATTTTGCATAGGAAACACCATTTATTCTTAAGAATTTTTGGTGAGGGTGTTCCCCTTTGTGAAATTAGTATGCTAGGATAGGCCTTTGCTTGCAATATTTTTGCATAGGGAGGACACCATTAATTAACTCTTGACATTTTTTAAAAGGTGCTCCTCTTGTGAAAAAATTAGTATGAAAAAATGATAATGCAAGATTGATATTAAGTGACGGCAAGGACAAAAGAAATCACTAGGAAGGTCCCTGGAGAAGAAGTTAAGAGGGAGGAACCGCTTGATAAGCCAAAGCAAGGGAAAAGGGTTGTTGGTAAAAAGAAACCACTCCAGAAAGGAGTTGATAGCAAGCTCCCACTTCCAAAGACGAGAAGGTTTTCACAAAAAGAGATATGGGAGCACAAAAAGCTATCATTGTGGCAATTCACCGGCATACTCAGGTCCACCCTACCTCTCCATGTTCCCATGATAAAAAGATAGTCATAATTTTTTTTATCTACCATTTTCTTTTACATATAAAGTATATAACAACAAGTTGTTTGAATGGCTCAAGTTTTTCATTGCCTTAGCATGTGTTCCTTAGTCCTTTATGCAATGTGAACATTTAAAAAACTTCAATATATACAAAAATAGGCTAAAAAAGAAAATCCACCTGGACATAAACAAGCACATAATAAAGGGCACAAATCCTCAATTGACTGGCACAATTTGTCTTTTCTCGTCACTTTATTCTAGAGGCGTACACCATTCTTGATACTACAACAACTCATGGAATAGGGAGGCATCCTTTTGTACTCAAGCATGGGCCCCAAGTGAGCCCATAGGTCCTTCGTGTAACGTCAAATAGAAATCAAACTCAAACAATTATTAACTATAAAAGTGGAGATTAAGTGCCACCATGCAGTTGTCGTTCCAATTTTCCCTCTTTGTGGACGTACGCATGTGCTAAGTGGAAGAAGATATATCTTACGTTATGATGAAGGGCATTTTCTAAGCTGCTACTCAATGACAGGGATCCATCATTGCTAGATTTTTCTAGAGACGGATTTTTTGCCTAGACCATCTCCATGATGGGCTCCACTGATGTTCTGGGTCATCCACACTATCCTTGGGCTTGTTTGTCATGGTCTCCTCCTCTTGCCCTTTCAAGTTGCTAGTAGGTAGGAGAGAAAAGTGTTTGATGAGCTAGGCCTCCATTTGAACTCAAGGGAAGCAATGATTCTAAAGGTATTACAAAAATAAGGGTTTATATAGAAAGTGCTAATTTGAGATGGATTTGGATAGAATTTATACTATTTGTGCACGCTTATATAAACAGAAGTATGCTCTTAAATATGTTTTTTTCATTCATTTTGCCTCATCTTTTTTTAGAGACTCGTCTTTTCCTTTCCCACTCATTTCACGTGTGTTTTTGAACACTCTTCCTCCTCCTCACTCAATCAACTGCTATTATTGATTGATGTTGAAGTGAGTTTCTATCAGTGGTGGCCATAATCAATCAACTATGATATCAAGAGGCCTTCTTTACTACTATTCCACTCTTACAAAACTTTTGAAACACACTTGGTAAGCATTTTCTTTTTGAACACATTTTCCATGAACAGTGTCATCTCTACACAAAAATGGCTTGCACGAATGGGCATTTGCTCACACTATTTTTTCACAAGAGTGACACAAAAAATAGTAAGCTTGGACAAGCCTCTGCTTGCACTAGTTTTTCACAGGGGTGACAGACACCATTTTCTCTCAACATTTTGAAAAAAAAACATGTCCTCCATACACAAATTTAGTTTTCTTTGATAAGCCTCTTCATACACTATTTTGCATAGGCAACACCATTTACTCTTGAAAAGTTTTGGTGAGGGTTCCCCCTTCGTGTAATTAGTATTCTCTGCCACCTTTCTAGATGCTTTATAAGCATGTTGCAGAGCAATTTAAGATAAATGTGAGATGAACAAAAAGTGTCTTGGAGTGCATGCAAGAGGCTACTGATTTTTTTTTTTTGAGCTCTCCTAAGATGCATACAATTGTGCATCCCACTCTCACCTGTTTTCACTAGTGACAAAGACATGATCAACTTGAGAGGCTAAGGTACATTTTTAGCAAAATTCTTTGGCCAATACCACTATAAGATGAGAAAACCTTGAATATCATTAACAAAATCCCATTAGAAAAACCCAATAAAAAGAGTTTAAATTGATAATTGAGGAGATCTTTGAGTAGGGAGACCTGGAAACAAGGGAGCTAAAGGAGATTGAAGCACAACTCCCATCATTGTTCAAAAATGCCAACCCCAAAGATTTCAGGGGAGGCTCCTTTTTTAGATGGTGACCTCCTGCAAAAGAAAGACAAATGTGGTCCTAGCTGAGAGTGTTAGCATTCTTAAACACTAGAAAAAGGATATCAATGACTCTATTGTTTATGGAATCTTTAATGTTTGCCTTTCCACCCAATTCCTTGCATTGAAGAAGCTTGTTGACAGTGATAACTAATCTTTGTATCTTTTTGTATTTTATTGATGCATGCTAATAAGTTAGATATCCAAAAAAAAGTAGAGGTGGTTGTTACCAACCATCTCCCACTATTTGAGAAGTGAAAAATCACTTAATGAATGAAATAATTGGCTATCCAATATAGATTTTGAGAGTAAGACTACCAAAGTTATTGTAGTAAGACTACCAAAGTTAGTAGGAACACTAGTTTTCATTATCTCAAACTTTCTTAGTATCATTCTACAGTACTCACTTTTCAAATATCAAATATATAATAATTGGATTTGCTATTGTGTTTTGAGACATCTTTGGAGTAGGATTGGACCGATGGGAATTTTTTTTTGGCTCTTTAAGTGAGTTGAAACATATTCATTTTGTCAAAGAGAAAAAGTTTTTTTTTGTTATTTTGGATAGCTTGTGTAAATTTCAATTATTTCATAAAAGTAAAGAAAATAATTAAACATAGAATAAGAGGTGTGCACCACCCATATCTCTTGTCTTTGGAGATATTACTGAGATTATGGCTTCAACGATTATTTTATGTGCTTGCTTATGATTTTGTGCTGGTGGGGACATATACTTAAAACCACTGCATGCATGCCCAACAATGCTTGCAAATCAAAAAAACCATCTTTTGCACAGTTTCTTAGTATTGTGATATCATGATACTAAACAATCTAGTATAATATGGGCTTTGCCCTTGAACATCGGCTGTACACTATGTCTACATACTAAGTTTGAAGTGTAAACTATCAAATTGAGATTGACACCAAAAAACTGTAAAAAATGCAAAAGAAAACCAAGAATTTTAGCAAATTACTTCAAACTAATGCCAAATCACTACAAGAGGTACTTCACATTAGCGACGCTCATAGTGCGACGCTCAAAAGTGAAAATCCATGACATCGCTATGAGCTTCGCTATTCTATTTGTTGCATAGCCACGCCCATAGCGACGCCGACAAGAGTAAATAATAAACCGAGAGCGCCAAAACCTCAGATCTCATATTTGAGTTTTCGACGCTCAAACGGAAGAGGTAACCCGCGCTCTCCCTCTCTCTTTCTTCCCCCCCCCCACACACACACACACACATTCATGAGGAGAGGAAGCAGAGATAGGTAGTCTCCTTCCCTCTCCTCTCTCATGTGTTCCCTTCCCCTCTTTCTCTCTCCCTCCCTCTCTCTCTCTCTCTCTCTCTCTCTCACACACACACACATTGTGTCTTTGAAAGAGAGAGAGAGAGAGAGAGAGAAAGAGAGAGAGAGAGAGAGAGAGAGAGAGAGAGAGCACATGCATAAACAAAAAACACATACACACACACATGCATAAACAAAGAATGCATACACACACACATTGAGAGAGGAAGAGAGAGAGGGAGAGAGAGAGATAAAACAAAGAGAGAGAGAGAGAGAGAGAGAGAGAGAGAGAGAGAGGAGAAAACAAAGAGAAAGAGAAAGAGAGAGAGAGAGAGAGAATAAAAAACCAAAGAGAGAGAGGGGGGGAGAAGACGAAAGAGAGAGGTAAGGGGAGAAAACAAAGAGAGAGAGAGAGAGATTAGGTTAAGATTTAAATTATATTAGGTTAGATTACAATTAGATTTATGTTTATGTTGAGTTTAAGATTAGGTTAGATTTAGATTTACGTTAGATTAAGATTAGGTTCGATTTAAAATTAGGGCAATATTTAAGGTTAGGTAGCTATGTTAGATTTAAGTTAGATTACATTTAGGTTTAGGATTTAAGATTGGATTAGATTTAGGTTTATGTAGAGTTTAACATTAAATTAGATTTAGATTTAAGATTAAGACAAGATTTAAGGTTAACTAGATTAAATTTAGATTTAAGTTAGATTACGTCTAGGCTTAGGTTAGATTTAAGATTAGATTAGATTTAAGTTTATTTTGAGTTTAAGATTAGATTAGATCTAGATTTATGTTCAATTTAAAACTAGATTAGATTTAGGTTAGATTTTAGTGCATGTCAATGAAGGCACGCTTTGCCCAAAGAGCAAACACTAGTTACACAACAATATGTATTTCATCAGAATTTGACAGCTATTAAATTTTGGAATGAGTTGTTATATCAGAGTAGATTTTGGAATGAGTTGTTATATCAGAGTCTATCTTCGGGATTACAATAAAAAAATTAGAGTTAGACGAACGGTGATCCCTCTCTTCCTCTCTACGGATGCGACCTTAAGTTGGAAAGTTTTCTTTCTCTCATACTCAGATTGGAGGCCAACATGTAATGTGCTAAGTAATCCCTCGAACAAAGATTTGCCTGTGAAGATATGTTAAGATGTTGTGAATTGCTACAGCTAGAGAAGAGGCAAAGGGGTTTTCTCCACTACATGCACTATCATGTAGACGTGGGTGTGTAGATTTCTCATACCCACAAATATAGGCATTGACCAATAAAGACGAGATTATAACCCAGTGGTTCTGATCTCCGTGCACCGCTAGACCAAGGTGTGCGAGGATTGGACATGACTAGAGAATGTGAGGTAGTTTACAGTGTGACCAAAGAGAGAGAGAGAGAGAGAGAGAGAGAGAGAGAGAGAGAGAGAGAGAGAGAGAGAGAGAGAAAAGACGGAGGATGCCAATAGAAGATTAAATTTATGTCCAGGTTATAGGTTTATACCTTCATTATGAGTAGTGACGAGGATGTAGGGCCGTCCAACCGAAACACCTATCTCTCAACAAGGATCTTATGTCCTTGTAATCAATGCAAGCATGTTGTGCTACGGACAAAACGCGTTTCTTTGCAGCACGTTCGCGAATTTGGCGAGTTTGATCCATCTATATAGATCAAGTTATTGCCAATTATAACTCGTCGGACTCTGATGTTGGCCAACAGGCAGTAATCTTGCAACCCAATAGACATTTTCGCAGACGCTTTGGTCCACAAGATATAGCCTCTGACAGCTCGGAGGATGATCATGCAGACCACATTCCCAACAAGGCAATGTTTGAGCCCGAGATCGATGAAATGATCGAGATGATCATGGATTCAGAAAGGCTTATCTATGATGATATGAAAAGTGAAGCCGATACGCCATTGTATGATGAAGCACATGTGTCTAGATTGAAGGCACTCCTGGTTCTTCTCAACATGCAGGCAAAGTTTGGATGGAGTGACACTAGCATCACAACGCTTTTCAAGTGATCTATTACAACTTTAATAAAAAACTCTAGATGTATAATGATCTGATAAATTACTTAAACAAGTGTATCGTATTTTTTTTGTTGTGCAGATTGCAATACTGCCAGCTGATAATGTGATGCCAGATTCTAGAGAGGAAGCAAGAAAGATCTTGCAAAACTTGGGGATGGATTACAATTCGATTCACACTTGTCCTAATGACTGTATTCTTTTCAAAAGGGAATACATAGACATGGAGAAGTGTTCGAAATGTGATTCTGAGAGATATCGAGTAGATCTCCACGGAACAAAAATTCTACAAAAGGTTTTGCGATATTTTCCTCTGCTTCCTCGCATCAAGATTTCTTTGAATGTAAGTCCACGGCTGCCCTAGCATCATGGAATGAGGAGAATAAATATTCAGATGCTACAGATTCCTACAGATTGTGCAGCATAGAAATATATAGACGAAACATGGCCGAAATTTTGCCAGGGAAGCTGAAAATTTGCGCCTAGGCCTGGCTGGCTAAAAGCACGCTTTGGTGGTACAAAAAGGACTGTCCTTGACAGCACCTTTGACAATTCTTTGAGCTACAATTTCTACATGTCACATGAAAAACTACCTATCATACTATATATCAGTGGATAGATCTTCAAAAGGAGAATCTAAAAACACAAGGTCCGAAAAGTTTTGACCTAAACTACAAAAATTTTACCAGTCCCCACTTTTTCATTGGTAGAAGTAAAATAGGTACTTTTTTGTACCACCAAACCACGCTTTCACCCGGCTAGGGATGGCGTAAATCCATTTGTTCAAAGATCATCTTACAGTGTATGGCCTGTTGTCATCGTCAACTACAACAGTTCCTCGTGGTTGACTACCAAGAAGGGGTCCCTGTGGCTAAGCTTGATTGTGATGGGTCGTTATATAGTGAAGAATATAGATGTGTATCTTTGTCCACTATTGAAAGAGCTACAACAATTGTGGATTGGCATAGAAGTGGTGGATATGAGTCGACACAAAGGTCGACGGAATGCTTTGATCAGAGGAATTCTAATGTGGACCATGCATGACTATCCCGGACTAACAGAATGCTCAGGTGATTTACACTCAAACTCAAACACTGTAAATCTTGGTTTTTCTCAACCTTATCTATTGTCATGTGTATACATGCAGGGCTTCAAACAAGCAAATACAGAGCATGTGTCACATGTGGACCTAGACTGAATGCACGTCGGGTGCGCCCTCATTGAAGAAGCAAACCTATGAAGGTCATCAAGCGTATCTTCCAGAGAATCATGTGTTACGCAACGGCTTTTTGGGAAGAGATCCATCGAGGATGTCTGCACAAGCATGGTTAGAGCAGAAGGATATGCGTTATGATGGTTTGTCCCCAGGAATGAAGAGACTCTCTCTATGGTACGAGTTACCATATTGGCCCCGACTCATGATCAATCACTTGCTCGATCCAATGCACATATTCAAGAATGTGGGTAATCTGCTATGGGACCATCTGATCGGCAAGAAAGATACTTTGGGAGCCAGGGTTGACCTTAGAAATGTGGATCGTATGGAGCAATATTGGCCGTAGACAACATTCGATGGATCGATAAAACTCCCTAAAGCGCCATGGATTTTAATAGGAGCCCAAGAACGCAAAGTAAAAGAGACCATTCGATCTCTGTAGACCCCTACTGGCGTAATGCACTCGCTCCAAATGTGTTTCACTAAAGAAGGAAAGCTTACCGGTTTGAAGTCACACGACTGGCATAAAATGTGTCAGGTATGTTTGAAGTGGAATATATCATAGTGGGAATTGTGTAACAAATTTGTGTGTGGACTTTAATATTATTGCTAGACGTGTTTTGCAGTTTATTTTACCGGTGGCCATTGAGGGATGTTTGTCTCCTGATATTCGTAACACAATCTACAAACTTGCAAAGTTGGTGCAATGGATCTCACAAAAGGAGATCAATGTAGACTCCATACCATTCGCCAAACTAAATGCTGCGGAGGTTGTGTGCATGTTTGAGAAACACTTTCCTACTACCATGCTAACCATTTAGGTGCATCTTCTTGTTCACATAGTTAATGAGGTGGAAATAGCTGGCAGAGTACATTCTAGATGGATGTTCTTTTTAGAACGTTTCATGAAAACACTTAAGGGATATGTGCGTCAGAGGGATATGTGCGTCAGAAGGCACGTCCGGAGGGTAGCATGGCAGAAGGTTGGCTGGTATCAGTGGCTAGATAAATTTGATAAAGCCCGGGACATGCTATGGAGAACCATAGATGATGAGCGCATATCTGAGATTGTCATGTGAAATCTCGGTGTTGAGAAGAAGATGACGGAAGATCTAGAGGCTAAAATCAATTGATTTTGCATGCTTCACAATCAGTGATGCAAAAGTGGATTTCACAATACGAGGATGCAAAGCAAGAGCGACAAAGGGCACAGTTCGAGTGGAGACGGGGAAGACGACCATCGATGCATTATCGGGCGGTTTTGGAGAGCCTACCAACATTCATGAGCTTAAGATGGTTACACAACCAATTGAAAATTGCACAACAGTGTGGTGAAGAAGTGACTGAGGAGGAGTGGGAGTACTCTCAGGGTTGCGCGACCAAGGTAAGTTTGAAATGTACGACTAGTGACTTTCTAGATGTTTGAACAGCCACTCATAATCTTTGTTGGTTGTAGTATAAGTCATACACAGTAGCATGGTGTAAAGGTCAACATTTTAAGGTGGAACGGATCGACAAAGAGAGTTTTACTCAAGATTGTGAAATCATGGCAAAATTTGAACAATCTAGTCAACAACGATCCTTTGATGCAGATCCTATGGTGGCGGAACTCACTTACTTCGGCACGCTTCAAGAGATTTAAGGATCGATTATAGAGGATTTTTTGTCGACTTGTTTGACATGCAATGGTTCAAGATAAACATGGAGGGTCGCAATGCTACTGTGTGCAGAGGAGAGTCTGGTTTCCTTGAAGTGGATTCAACTAAAAAATGGACCGACCTAAGAGACACTTTCCTACTACCCACGCATTGTGAACAAGTAAGTTATGTGCTTGGAAGCTATCCAATTCTAGAAGCTATATGCTTGGAAGCTCTCATGTAAGTTATGTGGCTCTAGCAGGTGATATTTCATTCTACAAATTCTGCATCAAACTGGTGGTACGTCATAGAGGTAGCCCCTCATAGTGCGTATGAGGGCTACCATGTGCCAATCACAGTGGCATCAATGGAGGAGATTGGAGAAGATGCTCAGTCAGAATCCGCTGAGGTGGTGCCAGACGAGTATCAAGCTGCTACTCTCTATGAGGTGCATGCAGAGGATCTACAAAATAAAACAGAGGACATCTGCCTAAACGGAGAGCTCTATATAGATATAGGGAGTTATGTTGAGCTATGAGAGGATGAGAGAGAGACCTCTTAAAGCCATAAACATTGTATTTGAACAATTTTGCTCCGTTTTATAATATATATTGTATTCAGGTGGCCATACTTGAGAAATTTAAATTGTGCTTAATCGTCATTGCGTCCACTCAAGTTACGTATGCTCCAGGTATGTTCTCACAAGCAGGGACACTCCTTGGTGTGTCGTGAAAGTCTGATATGCCGACGAGTACTGCTTCTTAGCGTCTCTTTCATCCGATCAAGTAGATATAGTGGAGGGGTGAGCAGTATCTATGAGCAGAGATGGATCACCTCCTTCACGATTGCAGCCTCAGTCTCCATCGCACTCAGAGCGCAATGCTTTTACAAGATACGTAGAATGCACACGGGAGACAAATTCACAACAACTTCACAGGAATCTCTCTACACAGGAATCCCTCCCCCTTTATGAGTCCTCTCTCTCTCTCTCTCTCTCTCTCTCTCTCTCTCTCTCTCTCTCTCTCTCTCTCTCTCTCTCCTTGTCCATGTTTTCTTCTCCATTCAATATTAAGATTAAATGTTCGTGTGTTTAATGCAGGTATGAATGATGATGAGTTTCTTTCTTCTTTGTCACCCCAGCGGAGACAGTGGTACGAGATCCTCATCACTCTGGAGCACCATCACGTCGTTCTACTCCTTTAGCGTCTCCCTCTGTTTCAAAGCATTCAGCGTGCTCCAAATCTTTGGTGTTGACAAGACGATCTTCACACTCATCTAGGCACCGACGCTCTAGTGGTGGCAGCAGTGATTGTTGTGTGGATACCACAACTGATGTCTCGACACCGCCTCGTGTTTGAAGAGGCTCTTTACCTTCCCCTTCTTTACCCGTCCCCACACCAACCATGGCATTGCCATGTATGCCAGGTTTTGTGTGGCTATCAGTCGTTCCTGGATACACACCACTACTTACTCCTCCGAGAGTCACCCCAGTCGACACTCCTTGCTTCGGGGCCCAGACTCCAGTGGAGACACTTGATGTCCATACCCCCATCAAAACGCCGCTAGAGACCCCTGTTGGGACACACAGTTTCATGCATCACAGGCGAGAGGGCTTGCCTTACTCCGTCAACTTCACCAGCGGCATCATCTTGGATGATGAAGGCAAGAAGGTGATCTCGCGCATGTGCGGTCTTTGCTCTCAGGTGTTTAGACACTACATACTAAACACCTGGAGTGAAGTACCAAGTGAATTAAATGACAAAGTCATCAGCATGTTGCATGACAAGTTTCTCATGTCAACACGGGATGACTGCTTCAATGAAGACCTGATGAAGGTTTGAATGCGCAAATACTGCAAGCACAAGTGTTTTGAAGTGCAAAAAGCAATAAAGCATGGGTGGAACATACCAGAATCGCTGGCCAAAGAAGATTGGAAGAATGCAAAGCAAGCAGCACGCGAGAATCCTAACAAGTGGAAGCAACCAAAGCGCGAGTAGAGGCAGGGAGCTCGCACCAGGTGGGGAGCGGTGGGTGGGCATCATTTGAGGCCAATTTTGTAAGTGTTTTTGCATTGCTCTTTAGGTTTGGTAATTACGTCTATTTGTATTTTCACATTCTAACATAATGGATTCTTTGTATGTTTTGAATAGTGGTCGATGACAGGACATGATCCCACACCGTACGAGCGCGAGTACGCAGGCAAAAATGGCTTAAACGCCCTAATGGATGTTTTGAGTTCTCGCGACGATATGGTTAGTATTAGGGTTTACCCTTTTCTATTTGTTGTATTGTTTTGTAAATTATATGTTTATACTTACAGAAAGTTGTCTTATTGTTTATTTTTGCAGAATCCGACAGATACGCCGCTTGGATGCGATGAGACGTCTGATAAAACGACGTCAGTCTAGCCGTAGCTACATGTATCATGAGATGACGTGTATATGTCTTTTTGTAACTATTGGAAAACCATGTATATTTTCTCAATAACGACAATGGTGTTGTAACTATTACATTTGCAAAGCTTAACAATCAAGTGATTTTGCCTATGATGTGTACAATTTTCATTGATTTACTTTCATCAATTTACTTTTGTCAGTGTTGCATCTTTATTCTGAAAACAATACTATGGATGATGGAGTTAATGGTTATATTGTCTTGTGGGTGACTACTTTGGGTCTATACCTTGCACTTTCTTTCAAAGGTGAATCTGGGCTTTTCTTGGATTTATTTAGGTTTACTCTATTATTGACACATTCAATGCGGTTGATGGGTGAATGCCCTGCCACCAAAAAATTTTACTCTCAGGCGTCGCTATATAAGGCTCTGCAACGTCGCTATAAACGTCGCTATAGGTAGCCTGTAAGTGTCTCTATATAGCGATGATTATAGCGACGCATATAGCAAAGGTTTTAGTGACGCTCATAGAGACGTTCCTCTAGCGACGCTATTAGTGATGGTCTTAGCGACGTCGAGGAGTATAGAAACCCAATGTATTTCCGTCACTAAAAACATCACAAGTGCACACAACCTCTTGTCGTCAATTGCTAAACAAGGATACAACTAGCTTCATCTTGCAAAGGTCACCAGAGACACAAGACTGGTAAAAAACATAGCAAAGTTTCAGTATCGCAATACTAAATAATTTGAGCATTTTTAAAAAAAAATCAACCTTGTATAAACATTGTATGTACATAAATATAGGTGAAGCTTAGTAGAAATTGGCACAATAAATTATCTCTAGAGATCAAAACTAAATCGGACAGTTTGCTATCTTAAAAAATGGCTATTAGCTCAAGCAAAGTGATCCAAATTGAGCCACAATTTTCCACCGAGTATATTTCAACATAAGGAACAAGTGTATCAGGCCTAATTTTTCCCAATAGGTTCATAAGAAAAAATATTGATTCACAATTCTTCACGTTGGGAATATCTAACTTGATAAGTTGGTAGATACACTAGAGTATATCTTGCATTTCAAGTTTGAGTTAAAAATACCCACTAAGGATTGAGATGCCCCGCAGGACAAGTTTCAAAGGCTTTGTAGATTTTTTTCTGATTTCAAGTGTTAATCTAGGACTTTCTTGCCAAAATTATGTCATACATAGATTAGAAATATTAGAGCTTCAATAAAACTATCATAGAGTTTGCTTTACAATTTTGAATATTGTTGGAGATGGAAGTGCTTTGAAGCAACTTGGAGTTGCAAATTATCTAGACTATACTGGTCATTGGAGCAAAGTTACCGCACAATTTAGATTGTGAATTGAAATTTTTATGAACCTTAGGTTAGACAAAATGTCAAGAAATATAGGATCAAATAGAGAGTCCTAAAGCTAGGCTTGTATAGAAGAGAGTGTAAATTGGGAAAAAATTGTTTACCATCTTTGAGAAGGTAGCAAGCACTTAGTCTGATACTAGCTTTGATGTGGCTTGATTCATTACATGAAGAATAAGCATGAACCTTGGATCTACAAAGACCTTGAATAGGAGCATGTGGTGAGGATAGATGTGCTACAGTCGGAAGCCTGGCTGCCCTGCAAATTATCCGATATAGCATACTACAAACCATAGAACAGACTAATCGACATACCTGGCAACCACATAGATGCATAATTGCGAGATACACTAATAGACAGAGACAGAGTGCGAGACAAAGAAAGAGAACATGCGCAGGCGCACCTCCGAGAGCGGAGTACTACGCCGGCACGACGAGAGAGAAGAGAGGAGAGGAGAGAGGAAGACACAAGCACTGGGTGCAATCTCCCCCCATGTAAGAGTGAGCATTTCCCTCTTGCACGTATTTATTTATAGATTTCTTGAATGCCCAAAAATGAGTACAAACTAGCCGGTCGGTCATAAATGGCCAAAGCTCATAAAGAGCACTTGAATAATCAAATATACATAAAATATAATATCCTTCTGCATAATCCATTATCTGCTAATGCTTTTGCCACCCGTCAGCTGCAATAAATGGATAAATATCAATTCCATAACATGCCTCTTTGTTGGAAAGCAACTGTCCTCAGTTTTGCGAAGATAAAAATCTGCAAACAATACTTGTCAAAAATAATGATTAGAAATCTATATCAAATAGTTTAAAAAATCATAAAATTAGACAACATTGCTTATGCCTGTCGTCATCCACATACTACCTGTTCTAGTGTCCCATACCACTAGAATAAGCAGTTTATGTCATACCCTGATGAATCATGATATCATTGGTCACACTCATCATCAATCTCATAATGTCAAGTCTCATCACATAAACACTTATAAATAATCACCAGATACCAAATTCCATTCCAATTCCACAATATAATCCAAATCCAAAATATTTTTTTATTTTCTATACCCGGGTAACAAAATCATACCAGTTGCAGTGGTGGCTAGTCTCACTACAGCATGATTTTGTGATCGGTGTTGCCTCATCCGGCGAGTCTACACCAATAAAACGTGCTGCCTAAATCGATGAATCTTCATTTGATATTATTTAAAAATCATGAATGTGTAATGTTCAATGTGCTACCTAAATCGGCGGATCTGCACCAAGATGAGTATCTACACACTGCCTAAATCGGCGAATCTGTGCATTGGTGACCAATGGACTAGGCTAGACATAAAAATGACAAAAAAATATACTACCTGTGTGACACCACATTGAACTAAGGTTGAGTAACAAAGTAATGACAAATTGTTATGCATTAGCAGAAGCACCTCGCCTCATGTGAGTAGTTGCATAGGTCAATGTGAAATGATCGCACTAGCAATTTCATTTAATACAAGTATTGGCACAATGCTAGAGAATGCAGAAATACTGTCTGTCATACTGTCTGTCAAAAAAATAGACAATAAAAGCCATACTATCTGTCAAAAAAATAGATGATAATCGAGTTGATAAGTAAGCCATGTGCGTTGAATTTATGTAATTGTGTTGTTCTCTGTGGAATGGTATATGTGGAGGATTGTGTGCTTTTCGTAAATCATTAGACTCTGGATGATGTACTGCATCTGAAAATATGTATCAGTTTGTGCGTGGGGAGAGAGGTACAAGTAGGAGACAACTGTAACTAACAAACTGACACAAAAGTATAGTTAACAAATTCAAAATGTGCTAATTTGGTGTTAATAATTGGCCATAAAATAAAAGCATATTCCGCCTTTATTAGTTTATAGTTTGGATAGGGAGAGGATGACAACTGAGTATGAAAAAAAAACTCTACAGTTTTAATTTTAATAGCTTAGATCCACTAGAGTCACAAACAAACATAAAATATGGGAACCAAATCCGATTTGATTGTATAATACAATTTAAAAGACAAATTTACACCGATTACTTACAATCATTTATTATGATTAGCCTTGGATCGATTAAAAAGTGAGGGAGAATCATAAACAACACAAAATGAACACAGTCGTAGTTGCTCTGTCCTAGAAACCTCCATTCTCTTACATCATTTTATGATGTTTCAAGAGGTGTATTATCAGAATGCATTAAGAAATGACGTGCCTAGAGTTTCATATGAGAACATTCTATTTAGATTTATTTGCAAAACTTTTCTTTTCAAATGAGAACGTACTATTTATATTTAGTACTAAAAACCACTTTGTGTTAAATTCAACAACAATCTAATCATACACTAAATTTATGTGGCCAAAGATGGAATATCTTGAGTCAATCCCACCCATCATGACTCATTTCTGTATACACTCCCTAAATATAAAGACCATTGCAAGCAATCACTTGCTTGTAAAATGTTCTCTTAGGTAAAACAAAAAAAAATATTCAAAGCCTTAAAGTAGTTTGGCTCAAAAAGTTATTTTTCAATCATCATATAAAAGCAAGAGAGTTGAAATAGCCAGCAATCTAACCATCATAGAAAATAAAATTCTTTATCATCTAGAGGAGTCTAGTTAATATTCTATCCTTTGAATCGATGAGTGCATGAAATCAAGAGAAGGGAAAAGTAAAACCCTACTTGAATTGAAAGCTACTCACGGGATAGGATAGTCCATCTGAGAGACTTGGAAGGATATATTACAAAGATCAGATGAATAAAAACAAATCATAATTTCCACTCACAAGTCATTTTTAAACATCTTTATTAAGATAACGGGAGCCTTGAGTGTCAATACTCACTGAACACACCTTCCTAATCATGGATTATGTGCAAATAAAAGGTGAACTCCACTTTCATCCAAAGTAAGTTACGAGGATGGAGTAAAGTGAGGTGGAGGCTTATAGGAAAGTAGAGAGCATGGGCCATTGGGTTGATGCAACACCTTATCCTCAAAAGCATCTTCATTGTTCATTTGAAATTTCATGGTGCAAACTAGGTTCAATTCCTAGCAAAGACATTCGAAGTGGAAAAGAAAAAAAAACCCTTAAAAAAAAGCTCTCCTTTTATTAAAAATAACAAGTGCTTTTAAGTTTAAGCAACAATGGTAATTACTTGTATTGGCTTATTGTAACCGAGCACATTGCCTTTTGCTGCTAGTCAGGTGGATCAAGGGTTATGATGATTCCAGCAAAGCTATGGAGTTGGATCCTTAGCATGGAAAACATTCTTGGAGAAACACAATGTGCCCAACACATTACGTAGTTTTGTGGGCGCCATAATATTTCACGCACCCGACCATTTCCAAGACCCATTGCCATTGTCAATTTGTTGCTCAATATCTAGTGGCTCTATCACTACTACCAAGTGCCAAGTAGCTTCCATGCTCAATCCTACATGTACAACCTTTTTGTTGGGCCTAGTCAGACTTGAGCTGCCTCAGGAAAAAAAAAAATGCATAAACTTATAGCAATTGATGTGTTGCCTGTTAGATCAAAAGTTTCAAGCTCCATGGCTACAATTGTCTTTCTAGATGCAGATATTCATGTGCATGGGTTACTGTGTAGCATGTGTTGCAAGGTGCAAGCACGTATTTATCCTGGAGCAGACAATATTGTAGCAACTTGCAATGCAACAAGGGGTATAAGATGATCAAGCCATAACGATGAGAAACTTACCTACTACTGTGGACAACACAATTGAGAAGGAACCTGCAAATTCGAGAAAGTCGATGGAAGCTTAGTCAGCACACAAGATGTGGTCAATATCATTATGACAATAAATTCAAAGGAGCTATGATGTATCTATATGAGAGGTTGGAAAATGGAGGGGCAACGGAGACAGCGAGACAACTAGCAAAGCAACTAGAGTAGCCTCAAACCATTCTCGTTTGTCGGATCACATTGACCGTGGCTAGATTCCTCTCATTAGTTGGAGTTGTCCTCGCGCGGCTACCAAGCACATCATCATGCTCATTATTGGCTGTATACTCATTGATATCAATCTACCGTTGAGTTTTCAAGACTCGTCGGATAGAACTTGAAGCCAATTGATCATCATAATTCTCCTTATTCCTTCTTCTTCTTCTTACAATTTTAGTTATCTTCTCCCTCAAATCTAAAGAAATTACTATAATAAAATTTTCTTTGTTCAGTATTCCTCTATAATTTAGTTTAATCCAATTATTATTATGTTTAATTATAAACATAATTACACTAACAATCACTATATCATGACAACAAAGAAGGAATCTCTTTAATTCCAAAAAAAAATCACTAATTATATCATGCATCCAACATAGATTATTATAAATTGAGGCAATTAGCGGAATCTACAAACATAAGAAATCAAAATACTTAGCTGCGGCTTGTTAATGTTTGAGTCTTGGAGCGTAGCCTATGCTCTGATACCACTGCTACAGTCGGAAGCCTGGCTTCCCTGCAAATTATCCGATATAGCATACTACAAACCATAGAACAGACTAATCGACATACCTGGAAACCACATAGACGCATAATCGCGAGATACACGAATAGACAGAGACAGAGTGCGAGAGAGAGAGAAAGAGAACATGTGCAGGCGCACCTCCGAGAGCGGAGTACTACGCAGGCATGGCGAGAGACAAGAGAGGAGAGGAGAGAGGAAGACACAAGCACTGGGTGCAATCTCCCCCCGTGCAAGAGTGAGCATTTCCCTCTTGCACGTATTTATTTATAGATTTCTTGAATGCCCAAAAATGAGTACAAACTGGCCGGCCAGTCATAAATGGCCAAAGCTCATAAAGAGCACTTGAATAATCAAATATACATAAAATATAATATCCTTCTGCATAATCCATTATCTGCTAATGCTTTTGCCACCTATCAGCTGCAATAAATGGATAAATATCAATTCCATAGCAAGATGACCATGAACTAAAATTTCAACAGAAATGTTGATTCAAAAACAAGGAAATCATTACATAGACTCTAAGGGTACAAAAGTTTCTTAAGATAAAAGATCTCAACAATGTCAATATCTGGGAGCAGATAATAGCACCACTAGACCCACTAAAAGAAGTCCTTGAAAAATCACTACATTTGGGAATAGTAAACAAGATGAATCAAATCCATCACCTCATTACAACATTAGGGATACGTAGAACAATAGGTTCAACATCATGAAGAAAGTTTATATAGAGAAACCAACTTTAAAAGGTCGTTTTGTTAAGCACTAGATACCTAATAAGAAGAAAGTAGAACCTCAATCATCTCATGCTTCCTTTGGGAGAATGAACAATGAAAGAGTATCAATACAATATAGTACAAGATTGGATAAGAGCGAGACTCATTCCTAAGGATTGGATTAATGGGGGCTCTTAACACCTCTAATGTGAGTAAAAATGTTGGAAATTAAGCTAACATAGAGCCAAGAGAGTCACATAGAATAGAACTTTATTCTAAAACTTGGAATCAATGGGACCAACATCTACAATTTGTAGACGAGCAGGAGTGAACTCGCAGAAAGTTGGACCAATGGATTTCCATTCAAGAAGGACAATGGAAATGGAGATTCTTATGACATACATGCTAGTTTCAACCAATTGTTGCGAGTTGAGAGAGTATAATTTTTTTTTAATGCAATACAAAGGTTTTGGGATGACCCTAATGTGCGAGAAGATTTGTAGTGGCCTTTGCTAAAAATGGAGTTAAGTATAACATTGTAAGTAAAATCTACAGCTTCAAGCAAAATAAGGAGAAATGCTTAGTGAGATCATATTTTGCTAGATGTCTTGAGGGGAAAAGCTAGAGAAAGGAAGGCTAATTTCCTTGTTTTTGGAGGATATTTTAAACAAGAAACGACATGCTAGTTTGTATAGCATGAAGCATACCACACTAGAATTGTGCATATTAGATATCATCGACCAAAGAGATAATTGCAAGATCTATGGAGAGAAAAAGGCTAAGAATAATATGAAGAGTGATAGAATAGTAGCTGCATTGGCTACTTAAGTGGGACAAGTAGTTATATCTCAACCTCCAATAGCAAATATGAGAACTAAAAAAAAAAAGGTTAAATTAGATGGTAGTCAGCTCACGAAGACAATTATCTTTGACAGTAGTGGAACAATGTTCATGTGCATAACAACCAATGGGGCAATCGGAGACACAAAGATAGTGTACCATAGAAGGAAAATGGACAAACCATGAAAATCACAACTGCTATTCCAAGCCAAGTATGATGGAAGTATACAATATGTGCCAATGAGAAAAAAAGGGCAACCTATGTATGAATATCCACCAAAATTCATAATAAGATTGGGAAGACCTCAACCTATTTTGGGTCAACCATCTCCATTGCTAGGTAATACTCCAATTTTGGTCAATCTTAGTAGCTTGAAGAGTTGGTGGATGAGCAAGTCTTAGTTCCTATAGCAGCATAAACAGAGTAGTCATCTCTCCCATTGGAAGAAGGATGATATGTACTACAACCAAACTACTGTGCATTGTCAAAAAGTGGCTTGGTGGTGGATTAAGATTTCCCTTACTCTTCAAGAAGTACTTGAACATCAAATCTCCAAGTGATGCATTTAAGAAACAATATGTGTTCTATAACTTTTTAGAATGGACAAGTTTGTGAAAGGGTACTTCTTTATTAATGGAGTGAATTCTAATTTAAGGATACAAATTTTTCTTTGTATTTTTAGTTTGGAATGTGATCACTATTTTTGTTTACAATGTATAAATGTATTTAGTCAAGAGAACCCTTTTTGCTTCAAGACATAAGTACAACATGAACAACATCCTTTTTTTCTTCAAAACATGAGTACAACTTCTTATGTTGGGTCAATGGGTGGTAAATATTATTTTGTATTTCATATAAGTTGTATCAATAGAAGACCTCTTTTTTATACTCATTCAATAAAAATATTCATTGTATCTTAAAAATTGAGTAACTAAATCTTCTATGGTTGATCAATAGTCACCACCTGAGAAAAGACTAGGGGCAAGTGGTTGTGACAATTGTGGAGGACTTGACCATTGTAAGAATGAGTTTCCTTATCCAAATAAAAACCTAGTGCCACCAAAAGTCTAATGTATGGTTGTGGTACAAAAAATGAGGACACTTTCTAAAGGATTGTCCTTTGAATCCTGGCAATAATGGTAAGTTTGTTATCAACATGGTGAGAATAGTTCCATCAAGTTCATCAGATAGTAAACATATTGTACCAATGAAAGTTATAACAAGAGCTCAAGCCACGCTTCAAACATAAGAAATGCTAAATTTGGAAGTAAGAAGTCTTTCAATCTAGGAGAAGCTAAAGGCATAGAACTATGTGGAGAATATCAAACAAAAATATCATAACTAAAAAAGCAAAATATTAGGGTAAACTTCAATTTTAAAAGCAAAGACCCTCATATTTGGGCAAGCACTAAGAGCATTCATTAGTTTGCAAGATAACCAAAGAGTCAAAAAAATATTTGGATATTAGTAACTAACATTCTACCATCGCACTCAAATCAAATGCTCATTTGACACTAGACTGGTAACAGGACACTCTGTTAAGTGACCATATTTCTTGAATTA
Organism: Adiantum capillus-veneris; assembly: GCF_014529385.1. NCBI lineage: Eukaryota > Viridiplantae > Streptophyta > Polypodiopsida > Polypodiales > Pteridaceae > Adiantum > Adiantum capillus-veneris. The sequence continues at coordinate 174,048 of NC_140950.1, read as the reverse complement.
TTTGAAGAGAATTAAAATGAATTTCTAGGTGCTATATATCCACAAAGTTTCCTTATGAGCTGAAAAAAAATTTGACTTTTTTTTTGGAATATTGATCTCACCATTAACCTTACTCTTGCACGACATTTTTGAACCTAAATTGTGTGAAAAGACGAATCCTATTTTTGGCTTTTTTTCAATTTTTTGCAACTATACCACTCTAAACTTCATGTTTGTGAGGTTTAGATTGCTAGAGGATAAGCCTTTGTAGCTCTCAACATATTTTGATGCTTCTAGGGAGAACTAGGTGTTAAATTTGAAAGTTATGACCAAATTACAAGAATTATCTAATCCTGTTGTTTGGCCAAAATTAGCACTTTTATGATTTTTTTGGTGGCTTTCTTGATATCTAAATTCAAATTTGATTGTGTAAGTGTCATGTATAACATAAAACTAATCTTCCTTGAGTTTTGGGGGACCTAATATGCTATATAGCATAGTACATGATGATGGTTCAGCTTTTTTATTGCTGAAGAATACGATCTATTTTAGTGTAGCAAGTGTATCTTTCTCAATATTGCTAGTTTCTTAGGCCAATTGTATGTATTTTGTAGGTGGTAACCATATCTTATCATAAACTATAAATTTGGCTAGATACTAAGTAGTTTCTATGGGACTCTAGAAGTCATAATGCTAAATCCAGTTTTGTCATGTTTGTTGTATTTAGCACTTCATCATTGTCCCCAAGGTTTTACTTAATACAAGATCCATTATTCTTTTGACATGCTCCATGTCTCTTTTTGGATCCAAAGGCCCAGAGGAAACTAAGAAAACATGTATACAGTACTTGTATTGAGCGTGACTATAGAAACTTGTATGATAGGTCCGCCAAATGAAAAAAATGCAACTTTTTTGTACCCATTTTTTAACCCCAAAAAACAATAGTGAGGCAAAAGTAGCCATATTTTCTGATCACCAACCCATTGAAGTTAAGAGGGAATTTTATCTCATGCCCTACAAAAATCCCCACTCTTATTTATATGCAATCAATCGTACGAAATAGCCATTTTGGAAAAAATACAATGGTCCATCGACTTTGGAGGCTTGTTGTGACCAAGGCATGATAAATTTTACAAATTTTGCATTTTTACGATATGTAGTAGTCTTTGAACTATAAGCTCGTGAAAGGATTTTTCAAAATGAGTGGATCTACTATGGTTTTGGAATTTTTTTTCCAAAACCCTGAAAGGACACTTTTATGTCTAGCTAGGTTACCAGACTAGTGTTAAAACATGGAGAACTAAAGAATGGGGCATGAACTATCTAAGAAGTTGTAATAGTTAAAGAGATAATAAGAGCACTAAAGACTTGTAGCCATGGCTCACATCTACGAATTTAAAAAAAAAAACAGTTCTTTGACTCTCACTTGATCAAGGAGGAGTTCACAAAAGGAGGCCTAGTTCTAGTCTACTCCTTGCAGCAACACATCTCTAAGCTCAAGAAGAAAGGGAATGGGCCATTTTTTATTGAAGATAACTTGCCAAGTGGGACTATAAATCTACCACTTAGGATGGTGATATCATGGCCAATTGGTTTAGTGAAGCTAAAAAAGTATCGTTTTCCATTAACCAAAGAGACGTTAGCAAATTACATGTAGCCAAAGAGTGGAAACTGAAGAGACAACAAGTTTTTCTCCAAGCTCAATAACAACCTAGAATAAGGATCTTGAAGAAAAGATCAATCTAGCTATGAGAAGTTTAGCGAGTTACATATATCTGTTAGATCCAATTAGATGAAAACCTTCAAGATCGGATTCATGTCGAAATTGTAGAGGATTCACCTTCAAGGTACACTAAGAGAGCACTAGTTGGTACTAGGGCAAGGGATAATGACATGACCTACACTACATACTTCAAAATGATCACTAAGGAAATAGAACCATTTCAAATGAATAAGGATTGCCAAAATTTATGTATTCCAAGTAATATACATAGTTTACATTGAATGCAAAATAAAAACCCTAGTGATGCCATCCTACAAGGCCAAACCAAATTGGAACTTTAACTTACTGATACTATAGACTGAAGAGGATCCAATACAGCACCATTTTGTCCGAATGATTATCCATACAAATCACAATGAAGTTACAACCTGTATGCAAAGGCATGTAAAAAACTAGGTAAGTCTGGTATCACTTACCTATTCTTAGTTTGGGTACCAAACTTAAGAAAATGTTCAAAGAAAGACCACATGTTGGTACTTGGGAGGGTTAGGAGAAAGTGCTCTTGCTAGTTATTTATCTTTCTTGGCACTAGTTTATGATATATGCTTACCCAGCATATGCAAATAAGCATGGGCCTCAAATCTATAATAATCTAATGAAGGCATAGTGACCATGGTGTTTGTGGATGTAGGACTTACAAACATGCAAGGAAATTTTTATATGGAAACTAGATATGCTAAAATAGCTCGAGGAACTAGTGTGTAAATTGTCATTTCCATATGCATTATAATGTCTACACATGGATCAAAATTTAAACACATGAACTGGACATTTTTTTCTTTAAATTTATGCAGATAAAGGTTGCAAAAAACATGAAGTGTAGAAACAAACTTGTGAACTTAGATTGGACAAGTAGAAACACTTCCAAATTCACGAAAAAATGGTTAGGACACTATACACAACTAGCACTACCAACTAGTATTACTAGATATTGAATTGGCAATTCTCATGGCTGTAATCTTCAATGTGCACTAAATGATTTGAGGTTTACATCACACCTTATCCTAGTCTAGCACAAGCCTCTAGTGAAGTATTACTTTGAAAAAGATCACTAACTACAAGGTTTCCGATTAAAGGATCTAGAAACTTAGAAATTACATGAGCCAATATTCTATTCATTTTTTTGCAAACTTTTGCAACTATGCATGGTCAATAAGTGTAGTTTAGAGATGAGAAGGAAGGCGAATATCAAGAAGCTAGTAGAGAAAATGAAGAAAAAAGTTAGAATCTTTGAAGCAACGAGGAGATAAACACAATAAATAGTCTAGAAGTAGTTGCACAACCTATTGATGAATTAATAAGCCCTTATACTTAGAAAGGTGTTGAGGCATTGGGCATCAAGTAAGCATTCAAAGGGTATCCACAAAAGAGAGTAGTAACTCAGTAGATAGACTTTCTGATATTTGACACTTATGATGACTCTAGCTCTAAAACGGTCTCAATATCCTCTCAATCTCAGGTTGGTGGAGGGCAATGGTTTGCAATATAAACTCATGCTTACCCACCATATGAAAAATAAGCATGGCCCTTGATTCACTATAACTCAAAGGAGGAATATTGACCATGACCCTTGATATGGGGATGGAGTACTTACAAACATGCTAGGGGACTTTTATACGGATAAAAAAAGGACTAAACATGTTAAAATACCACAAGAACATGTGTAAATCTTCATAATGTCTACACATGGATCACAATTAATACACATGAACATTGGAGCTTTTTGGTCTTACAATTTATAAAATCAAAGGTTGCAAAAAACATAAAGTGTAGAGATAAACTTGAGAGCTTAGATTTGACAAGTAGAAACACTTTCAAATTCATTAAATATTGGTTAGGACACTATACAGAACTAGAACTACCAAGTAGTATAGCTAGATAGTAAATTGGAAATCCTCATGGATATAATCTATCAATATGCACAAACTGATTTGAGGTTTACATCACGCCTTTTCCTAGTCTAGCATAAGACTCTGGTGAAGTACTGCTTTGAAAAAGATCCCCAAAAGCTTGTTTCTGGTTAAAGATGTCTAGAAAGCTAGAAATTGCATAAGCTATTATTTTGTTCTATTTCTTGTTTTAAAAAAATTATTTCTAGAATTTGTGAAGCAAATAAGAGATAAATACAATAAATAGGTCAAATGTACTTGCGTATCCTATTGATAAGTTGATGAGCATTATTATTAGAAAGGTGTTTGTTCATTGGCCACCAAGTAAGGATTCATGGTAGGGTATCCACAAAAGAGAGTATTAACCAAGTAGATAGACTTTTTTTTATTCTTAAGAGATATCTAGCATTTATTCTGATTTTAGCTCTCAAATGGTCTCAATATCTCAAGCTGGTGGAAGCACTAATAGAGATACCCCTCCCCATGGGTCTATGAAAGAACTATATATTTTGCACATTTAAAAAAATTTCAATATACATCAAAGTGCAAAAGAAATAACATAAGGGAGGATTTCCTAGGGCCCGATCTAGCATGAGCCAAACTGCATCCATAGGTACCTAGAAACTAGTGCTACCCCGGAATGTGTATGAATGAAAGAATACTTAAGAGAAATGACCAAGTGGAGGATGATTATATGTGTACACCACATTATGAGGAGAGAGAGAGAGAGAGAGAGAGAGAGAGAGGATGAGATAGAGTGCATACACAACATAAGAGAATCACAAAAGAAATCTTTGAGTGCCCCATCTATGTGAAAGAAGAAAACCATGAATTTATGCCATTAAAAATCTGGGTATACCATAACTTTTAAACTATATATTAGGTAAAAGCATCGACCCTATGTGGGATCAAGTGGTCCACATCTAACTTTAAAGTCATAAATGACTAAGTAAAAGCATCACACCCTGTGTGGGATCAACCAGTCCACTCATCCACGTTTGCTCCTACTATAGACAGAGACAATCTCACTTAACTGGTGATAGAATATCTTTATGTTACCTAACCCAGACATAATCTTAAGTCACTTTGCCTCCCTCCATAAACCCGAGCTTTGAAACAAGTGGTAGGATATCAATACCAATCGTACCACTTTAGGTGTCACATCTCTTTGACGATGCCACACCGAGTATAAATCATAATCTAGATCCTCATCACATGTGTTAGCACTCCATTCTACTCTTGGTGATGTACATCCATCCTACAAAATCCACTTTAGCACATAACATAACTATAAAAATATTGGCAGCACAACCATAATCCCAAGAAAAAAAAAATAGCCACATCAACTTTCACAACCAAAACCACAACCATAATCATAAGGGATATTTAGCTATTGACTATATCCCTTATTCCTCACCGAACCAACTCCCATACTTTAAGTTTTGATTGTATACGTTGTAGTTAGTGGAGCCAACATACATGGCCCTTGAAGATCGACTTTTTTATTCATAAAAAAAATTTCAACCAATGACTAGACAGAATCTCAAATAACCAATTTGAAAACATTCAACCATATGTAAGTAATATAACATGATTGCACCTCAGTTCCCTTGCACAAAGAGTTGGTTTTGACATAGAAGGGTGGAAAGCAATATATACATACACATGAGAAATCCACATCTATCTTTTAAGGTTTAAAAAATCATACAACATCATCACATAACCCCAATCATGATACAAAATGGCCCCATCACAACAATGATCAAGAATTTGCCATAACTTCACATGGGGGTGCAAAACAACTTTTCCCTATTTTTAGATATGCACACGACATAAAAAAGAGAGTGTTTCACCTCATACCAATGCAATAAACTCAGTCCTATATGATAGGTAACCTTGTCACATCACTTCACCCATATGTGACTCATGCTAGCAACAACAGTGATACAAAAAGAAAGTCACTTTTATGCAAATTTTCCATACAATTGGGTTGGCTTGCTTTTCCCAGAAGTGGCCATTTTATACTTGTTTCTTGATGCCTTTAAGATTATATCTTTCTAGATTTTGATAAAAATGATTTACATTTCAATTTTCCTATCTTTTGGTAGCAATCATATTACAATATGATATTTCCATTCCTTTCATGTTCCAAATCAATGATCTTGTAATTCATGGATTTTTAATTATTGAAACATCACATTTATAAATACAGAATCACAATGGATAAATCAAAACTTCTTGTCATCTAGCCAAACATCCTCACATAAGTTTATGGAAACTACATACATGGGATCAACTCACCAAAGAAACCATAAAATATATATGAACCTCTCATCAAACCCACAACTCAATATGGTACCTCTCCTTAGTAGCACCCTTACACGTATAGGTAATCTTATAAAAACATGATTAACAACTCATATCCATGACGTGATAACAGTGATCTAAATAAATTTATTAGTATGTCTAATCAAGATCTTGATTTAGCTAAGTAGGTTTTCCCATTCGATAAGTCTATATGGTGGTTCTTCAAGGAACCTAGGGTCCAAATTATTGACCTCAATAAAAAGCCAAATTTTTACCATAACCCTTCACCCAAGTAGAATTTTCACATTACATGTGATAGAAAATACTCTCTAAATAATGTGTTCAATCTTTGATTCAAACGCTTTGGCCTTATTCATAATGGTTTAGGAGATACGACCAAAATGATATTCCTATTGCCTACATGAGGTGAAAGCAAAGAGTGCCTTTTTATGTATTTACATGATCAAAAACACACCATATGTATATATTAGTACGCTAAACATGGTGAGACAAGCATGGATCATCCTTGTGCACTTCAACAAGCCTATACATGCCTATGTACACCAAAAAAGTAAGTATCGAGAGTGTAGTTTCTCTACATGTTATGGAAACAAAAGTAGAGAGAGAAAACAATGATGGCTATAGAGTTTAGAGCTTCTTATCCTCGTGAATTAGAAGTGGACATTGGTGATTGAAAGGCTTCTTGATTTGTCGCAAGAGGGCGATGATGAGAGCTACGTGGGGGATTCTGTCATGAAGTTGATGTCGCATACATCGTGAAAAGAGAAGAGAATATAGCAAGAAAGTACAAAGAGATGGTTCTTCTTTTTTCTTCCATGAAGGAGAGAGATTCTTATGGAGATGGTGGTGGAGAATTTGTACCACCTTTGTATAATACGTACATAGAGTTTCATTGTATTATATACAACTGTTGGCACCAAAAAATGAATACTTTGTCCTCTTTATACAGTGCTACGGGTCTGAAGTGTGCCCCAAGCAGAAAGATGGTGCCCCCTCTCTTGCTGGAAATTGCCCAATATTTTTTTGGAAAAAGCTGTAGTCTTTGCTAAAAACATGATGAACCGTGGTTTCACCTAGACTACCTGAACTAGGAATTGCTTTTCATAAAAAAAGATCCAAAAAGCACAAAAATGAAAAAAGCACCCAAAAATAAGATTTATCCGTGGCATTATAAAAGTAATGATCAGAGAATACATGTTTCTCCTCAATCAGTTCAATAGTCATCATTTTGATAGGAACTATGTCTCATAACCCTCCTTATCACAAAGTTGTGGGTGTGGATTCGTTAATGCATATGTCCGTAGTAGCCAAATTTTGAGTCCACTCAAATGGTTCAAACAGATGTTCAGGAATTGGTTCAGGTTTGTATTCTGCATCGTTTACCTCTCGGTCCAATATGCAATCTTCTTTCTATAAACTACCAAACTAAGAGTCTACACACATCCTAATTGGCATATCTTTACGTATCCATGATGGCAATTTATTTTTCGTTGAGGTTTTCGAATCCAACTCTTGGATTGGTGTTCTCAAGACATCCTTGTAAGAATGATCCTTCAAATTTGCTTGAGTAATTGATCCAAGTTGTTTCGAGTAAAGGTAATCGTTTTCCCAGTCTTGGATCAATTGTATTTGTCTCATGAAAGGTCTTTCAAGTATGATTTTGTAATTGAGTTTTTTTCCCAAAATCTGCAATGGCAAAAGTGTGTTGCGTATTGTATTGGAAGAATCGTGTTTCCTTCGTTCCCCTCAAAGTAATCCCCAACTTTCTTCATGGGCACAAACTTGACAATTTTAGTCTTCACCTCCTCGTTTTGCAATTCCTCTTTCTTGGATTACCCCCTTCAAGCCCATCTTTTCCATGGTCAATTGCAGATCCTTCTATAGATGTGGTCGTATCTTAAGCAGCTCCCCCAATGTGTGTGTACATTGAATAGGAGTCGACATAATTGACTACAAGTTTACGATGCCCAATGTTTGCTTTGGTCTCTTCAATTTTTTCATTTCACATACCAATGATTTTTCTTTATTTTCACCCAGGTATTGTAACATTTAATGGTCTAGTAACTTGTGTGTAGCGGAAAATAACATAGACATAGTGAGCATTTCATTAGAAAATATTCCTAATGAGCATATCAAGAGTGCTTGGATGGAGAGAGCAACAAAAGCATAACACCTAGTTAGATAGACATGAACAATACTTCAAAAAGAGAGATAAATTAAGCTATTGGCAACAGTTGAGGACCAGATATACATGGAGCCGGTCCCCCCTCCAAAAGGCTTTGTATTATAGGTTTCCCCCATCAAGGGAGACATTTTACAATACAATACTTTGTGTTCCTCAATAACTTGCTGGTGCCCTTCAAAAGGATAGTTCTTAAACCTAATAAGATACCGTCGGATAATCTTACCGCCTCTCAATACCTTGTCTTCATGTCAAAGAATGGACTTGGGCGGACTCGGGCTGCAGCACCTCTTTTTGGTCCTCGATCTCCGGTGGGTCTTCAATAGTTGGTTCTTAAGGTGGCTCTCCTTTGTAAGGCTTTAGTAGGCTCAAATGGAGATCATTGTGTATGAGCCAATGACTAGGCAACTTAAGTTGATAGGCCATCTCATTGATTGGTCTAAGAATCTGGAAGGGACCATAGTACCTTTTTGGTACTATGGTCCCGTAGGAATCTTGCCCGTTGTGTACCTTAATCGAGCCTTGGGAAATTTAAGCAAGACCCAATCATTTTCTTTAAAGGCTTGGACTCTTTTGTGTTTATCAGCAGCAGTCTTTTGCCTTTGCTGTGAGATAGAGATAGCATCCTTAATCTTTTGAAAATATTTTTGTAGGTCTCGGCTATACTCATCTGCAGCGAAGATCTTCCCGTGTACCTTAAGTAGCAGGGGACTTTTGGACCTTCCCTCTATTACCTCGAAAGGTGCTTTTCCCGTGGAGGTATGTACAGTATTATTGTAGGCATACTCTGTTAGAAAATATGATGTAGCTAAGTAGATAATTGAGTAGATTACTTAATGGAGAGAGATAATCTTCACACACAAGAGATTATAGAGTAGAGAGAGAGAGAGAGAGCACACACGATATACGTGGTTTACCCAATGTGGGCTACATCCACGGGAAAACAGCCACTCAATGGTTTTAGTACTTCAAACAAGAAGTAGGCTACAATCCCTTAATACAGCTCCCGTCTTGCTTCACTCTCATCACTTCACACCCACCTTGCTGCATCAACTTCACACTATGAAATGTGTGTCAAAATGGCCTCCTTTTATAGGCCAAAAGGGTTGCCTTCTCTCATGAGAGGCAGCTGTGTGTAGCCACCCTTGTGTAGACAAGTCCAAATTGGACCCTCCAATCCACCCATGTGTGGCCGCCCTTGAGAAGACAAGTCCGCCTTTGAAATTAACCACCAGCCATTGACCTCGGCCACCGTCCACCGGCCATTCACTACCGGCCAGGCCAAACGACCGGCCTTTTTTCGATCACTTTTTGCCTGCCATCCGGCCATAATATTCCAACGAAAAGGAATATTTAATGGTCTAGTAACTTGTGTATAGCGGAAAATAACATAGACATTGTGAGCATTTCATTAGAATAGATTCCTAATGAGCATAACAAGAGTGCTTGGATGGAGAGAGCAACAAAAGCATAACACCTAGCTAGATAGGCATGAATGATACTTCAAAAAGAGAGAGAAATTAAGCTATTGACAACAGTTGAGGACCGGATTTACATGGAGCTGGTCCCCCCTCCAAAAGGCTTTGTATTATAGGTTTCCCCCATCAAGGGAGACATTTTACAATACAATACTTTGTGTTTCTTCAATAGCTTTCTAGTGCAATGAAGATGGAAGATTCAAGTACCAAGCTCACACTTGTAAAACACAACATCAATTCCCTCACGGTCTCAGACCCAAGACCTCACACACCTTCGAAGATGGTGAGAGCTAGCAGGGTATGAGAGTAGATCGAGAGGAAAAAGGAGTATTCTTACAAGAAAGAAGTATGTCTCCTCACATAATCACTTATAATAGCTTAGCATAGCTTAGTAATTAGCATGGTAGAGGACATGAGCTTGCATTGGAGCTTGGCTCTTGGTTGGATTTTCATCACAATGCCAAGAGTTGTTGGTGTAGGCCTCCCTTCTCACAAGCTTGGAGTAGATGATGAGCTTTCCATTAAATCTTGAGAAGGAGAGATAGCCTTCTTTACTTCACACATGAGCTTGTGTGAGTGTGTAAGTAATAATGCCTTGCAAAAATTAGCCCCCTCTCTCTCTTGGTCGACCCCTCTTGCTAATTGCACATGTTGGCATTCTATTGGACCCTGCAAAGCTTAGCCAATGATAATTAAGAAGCATACGTGATAGCCTTGTGACATGTGTACCCCTTTTCCCTTTTGTGAGAGCTTTAGGTATTTAAATAATGAAATTGATCTCTCATTGGACCCCTTAGTCTTTTGGCCAATAGGAATCAGGCAAGCCATTGGGTTGTTGGCTCATTGGACCCCTTGGGAGACTGTCCAATAGTCTTATAGAGAGCTTAATTTCTATTAGTTCTTTAATCAAGTGTTTTTAAATGAATTCAACTAAATTTACTCTAGCCTAATTCTCATTGGTCCACCTCTATGGCCATCCAATAGGATTTGAATGCACCTTGGGGGCAACTGGGCTAGGGAGCTGACATGTGTCCACTATGCCCTTTGTGTAAAGGGAGCTTGCAAGGGTGTGTGTGTGTTTCTCTCTCATCCCCTACTAAAAGGGGTTGCCCCCTCAAGGATAGGGATGTGGAAAGACTTTTGAGTCTTCCCACAAGCATCCAATTTACCCTAAGCTTGACCATAGACATAACCTTTGAATTTTGAAACCTTAGCATTTTGGAAGTCTTAATGGGCTAAACCTTAGGGTCTTTGAATCCCATTGATGCACATTGCTCGTTTGCAGATGGGCCTCCCCTTGGGATCCCTAGTCTCCCTCCTTTGCATCCCCACTGTGGATCGGTCTGCCAGCCTAACCAATATTCTAGCTTTTTCTCCCCTTGTACTTCCCCATATTAAATGATCAGTTTAACATGAGAAAATCATTTAGGAGAATTAGATATTAGTTATTATGATAGGTATGAAGGTAGTGTCCGCAGTGTTTGAGCTTTTGATAAGCTTGAATGCTTTGATCTCCAATTTCCGTAAAAAGATTTTTCATCTAGTTCCATGGGTGGTTGATCTAGCCACACTTCTTTGATAGGAGCTAATTTTAGAGTTAGACTCCAGTGTTTAGCATCCCTAACTCATTCCCAGAGGTGGTTTGGCAAGTCTTTGTTAACTAAACGAACTCCTTCTAACCCTTCCTCACTACATGGAACTATTAGTTCAGCCACATCAGTTTCTGGTAGAGTTTTTTACAACTCTTCATCATTTTGCGGTTTGCTTTTGTTCAATCTCGTCTCAATTTTTGCTGATTTTTCTGTGACTTCCAACTCGCGTTTTTGTTTCTCCAACATGGACTGCGTGATTTGCACTAAGTTTTTGTAAGCTTCAAGTTTAGCGGCTTTCATGTCAGGTGCAAGGTAATTTTTTTATTTCTAATGTTTGATCCGTTGTCAATATCGCTTAGAAATCTTCCAAGACTGCATTGATTGGTTCATATATTTTGTTTACTAGTACGGATCCTACCAATCTTGGTTTTGATTCTTTAATTTCCGTTGACAATGTATGTGTCATTCTCTTTACCTTCTTTCTCACTCTCTCTTCAATCTCTCTCTGTTGCTTTTGTCTTCTAAGATTATATCGTCTGGATCGCTCTTTTTTGGAGTCTTTCAAAGGTTTACTGGATATTTTTGATTCACTTGCACTTTTCTCTCGATTAGCTCTAGCTTGTACTCTCATAACCGTACTCAAATTGGAACTATGGGTTCCCCTTTTGATGAGCTACTTGGCATAACTTGAACTACATTTATGGTTGCCTTTTCTTTGTTTGCTGGATTCCTAGGACAATCTTCTGAAAAATGTCTGCCTTTGCGACCACACTCTCCACAATATACCTTTGTTGGTTTTATGTTCTTAACTAGCTAGGACAATCATTTTTCCAATGGTCATTTGCCCCCCCACAGTTATGGAAATTTCCGGTTCTTGGTTTAGGCATTGGTTTTATCATGGGTTGTCTAGTCCCTTGGTTTGCAATGAAGTAAATTGGTGTTGTATCAGGTGGTGCTTGGTAAACTTGTTCCACTATAACGGGTGTTGATTGAGTTTATCACTTGTCCTCTATTCCCACCGTTGCAAACTTGCTTCATTATATGGCGTAATTGGTACTATATTTTGCTCATCCACTTGTCCTTCAAGTAGCATGTACTTGACTGGTTTTTTTTTGTAGTGGTGATTGTTGGTTGTATACGGGTTGTGCTTTCCATAGCCATAGGTGGTTTTCTAAACTTGTGCCATATTTGATGGATATCTATACGTGGATTTTTCATGTTGTCTCATTGACACATAGTGGATATTTCCATCATAAGGCTTATAATAGCACTTGTTTGTTTTTTGGTTTGTCCATTTTCCTTCAATAGCACACCATTTCAATGGTATGTACTGTCCATAGGTTATCTCTAAGATGGACCCTGTCCTAGCCCTTCCATAGGCATACTTCGCATGTTATTCATCATGTTGTTCATGCACTTAAGCATGTCCTCTATAACATTAACATGGGCTACCACAATTGGTCCTATTTGTGTTGGCACAATAGAGGTGGTTCGCTCAATCTATGTATTGTTAATAGTGCTTTCCTAATTGAAAATCTCGCAATCATCACTCGAAACAATCATGTATTGAAAGCTTACCACGTTGTATGTTATTTACTGTACAAAATGGAATGCAATTCCTTATTAAGCAATCCTTCTAGGAACAATGAGACAAGTCTCTCCTCATTGGAAATGTCCATCTCCGAACATTTATCGATTATATGTCTCATGCGACTCACACAATCTCTTATGATTTCTCCTTGTTTTTGTTTGAAGTTGTAGATTTGTTCCACGATATGCTTGATTCTCATTTTTGAGCACGCGACAACAAATCTCATGGCCAAAGTTGGTAGACTGGTTATTGATCTAGGAGGTATGGTTTGGAACCCAGGTCAAAGCCTTGCCCTCCAAAGTCATCCCAAACCCCTCAAAGTTGGTAGATCGGTTATTGATCTAGGAGGTATGGTTCAGAACCCAAGTCAAAGCCTTGCCCTCCAAAGTCATCCCAAATCCCTCAAAATGCGTATGAAAGTCTGTTATACATTTAGACCTCAGAACTTGTCTAAAGCTTGCTAAGTGGTCATACAAATCCCTTGAACCGTTATATTTTTTGACCCATTTTTGAAAGTCGACTGGTCTTACTCTACAATGATGTTCTACACCCACTCTCCTAGCTGGTGTTTCTCTTGTTAAGCCTTCAAAACAATAGCTTGGTAGGTGTGACTCATGCGTACCTCTTCTTATCCTTGTGTCACTCATTCTTCCCCTATTAAAGGTGGTTTTTGCACCTCTGTCCCCATTTCTATCATTGAGGTGATTGCTTCGGACCGTACTTCCCCGCTGATTAACCATGCTACCAAATACTCTCTCATTTGGCTTCAAGTTCTGTTATGTTTTAGGTATGGTCCCTATAATAACTTCCCAAATTTTTTTTTTTTGGATTTTTTTTGTTCAATCTCCTTTGGATTCATCATAACAAAATTATTGTTAGAACAATCTCTAAAGAGGTGGAACAAAAGTTCTGTTAAACCCTTCTCTTTCTGAAGTTGAGAATATATACAACTTTCAAGGGTGTCAATTGCCGTGGTTTGGCATGAGTAGTCAGACTAAATCTGTAACATTTTTTTTACAGCAATAGACTCCAGGCTTAAATTTTTGGTGGGTATACATTTCATAGGTTTATGTCTATCAAATCATATCCTTCTAACTCTAACACTGGTGATCCTTCTCAAGCAAGCATATGGATTCCTCTTATGGAGGAGCTCGAGGAAACAAGGTTTCTCAAGTATGTGGATAAATTATTACCCAAAGGTAAGGAGCTTTGTACGTATAACGTCAATTTAGAAGAAAGATAATTTTGCGGACTTTTGCTAAGTAATTGCTTCTAGATGATCCAATGCCCAATGTAAATGAATTGAAAAATATATATGACTTGAATACCAAACAAGACATCGACTTAAGAATGGTTTTAATGAAGCAATTATTTCTCTTATCCCTTCATTAGAGTTATAATTATTTAAGAGTTTCATGCAAGAATTCACACTTGTGACAAAATATGTCTCTCGAGCATGACCATGTAGACTAACCATCTACTATGGAAAGGTGTGTATGCTAAACATATGGAAACACGCTACGGAAAACTATATCTCTCAAGCACCGAATAGAGTAGCCACCAACTATGGAATGGTGTTGTTACTCAAATGAGGATCCACGAGCACCATGTCCCTGCTCTCCTTAAGATGACTTATACTCAAGGACAACTCTGATGTAAGACTAGGTAACGTCACCAAAACTTGTATTTTAGTAAGATCACCATTAAAATTTAATAATTGAAATTTATTTTTTGATATTCCACAATATGTTTATGTAAAATAGAAGAAAGTTTGAAGCTCAAAACGTGATTTTCTCTTTCTAAGATAGAGGGAAATACTCCATAATTCTTAAATTGAAGATGCAAATGTAATGGGAATTGTCATGCTGACTCTAAATGAGATATTTTATTTCTTAAACATTCAAAAGTCATTAAGAATATATCTATATGATCTAAAACTAACTTAAGTTGAAGGATTAAATGTACTTAGCTAAATCTTACAAGAAGATGTATGAAAAAGCAATTATCAATATAAGTGTGGCAAAAGGAAATGAAGGAATAGGTTTTGTCTTATTTAACTTGTTCATCCAAATCCTCTTCATTTATGTTTCAAAGTGTACGCATACAATAGACACAAAGACTTATGACAACAAGGTCTTCCAAGTACTGAGTAGATTTTCTATTTACTGCATAATGGTGTGCTAGCTATATTGATTAGACATGCTTGTGACAACGTTGCCTTCCAAGTGCAGAGTAAACCTGTTATCTATTGCAAAATGGTATCAATGTGCTAAGGAAAATGACAACGAACCTAATTAATCTTCTCTTTTATATGTGCATAGTTGAAGATGACTATGATTTCAAGAAGGCAATAATGTCAGTAAATTTAACTTTGGTCTACTTAAATGAATTTGTTTCTTTATAATTTTCAATTTCAAAGAGAAAAATTAAAAAAAAAAGTGAAAGGGCCAAAATTACAAAGATAGCTCTAAGGTGCATCTTGGGCTTAGGGTACCAAAAGGGTAAAGCAACCTTCAAAAGTGCCAATGCAATTAGTCTAAGGTGCATCTCAAGACCTTAAGGTGCCAAAAGGATGATACAACCTTTAAAAGTATTGTTAGCAGTTGGACACACCCAACGGAGAATGACTGTTTGGCGGAATATTATTTTTTGTAATTATTCATTTATTGAGAAAACCCGACATTTCACCTTTGTAAATAGTGGGGCTTGCACAATCTTCCAGATGGTATCCCTTTTTTGACATTTAGATTGAGTAGATGGTTAAATTGGAACATTAGGGTTTGAGATTGTAAGGTATTTATTCCACTTTTGACCTTAATGAAAAAACCTTTGTCATTTTTAAAAAAGTTCTGTCTGTGAGTGAGCGTACTGTGTACGAGAGAGAGTGAGAGTTTCATCTTGACGCTACGCGCACACCGGTGGTTGGAATCGAGTGCATAGAAGTGCAGCGTGTTGCCCCTGGCGAGAGCTACGTCCCAATACCTACATTGCGGGTGTACGCTCTGGTTTTGTGAACTCGACCCACAAGCTACATCGGGTAATTCAGTGAGCATACGTTATCCGTTTTCGCATTTCAACATATCCAAGCGTTCGCATTGAGTAGAACTACACATTAGACACTTTAGTTTTTGGAAACGATGACCTGCAAATTTTGACCAGACATCCTATGTGATTTTGCACCAGGTGTTTAGGGTTGGGATTTTGGTTCATAGACCTTAGGGAGAGTGACCTATTGGTGTTAATAGGGTCTCCTTCAAGTACTGTGGCGTTTTGAGAACATTTGATGGGTATTTGGCTCTTGGAAGCGTTGTAGGAAACCTCTTCTTATGCACTCCTGAAGGCTGTAGCTTAGACATTGGGTAGAGACCTCTGAAGGAATTAATTGAGAGTCAGTCGAGTGTAGATTGACACCCTATGCTTGCTTCCACGCACCTGAGGGTCGAGGTTCATCCTTAACTGACAAATCTTGTTAGGTGAGTTATCGTTGTGCTAACGTCCGTCACGGCGTATCCGCCAACATTGGCGTCGTTGCCGGGGATGAAAACCCTAGGTAGGTGATCGAAACTATTCCTTGAGGATAGGGATTCTTTGGCTTGCCAGAGTCTCGTTTTACATTTAGATAGGATCAGAGGGTGGAGGACTCTCTAGGTCTTAAGAGGAGTCTAGGGAGCGTGTGTTTGGCCTAGATCCTTCGACTTAGGTAGTTTTAGCTATTAGTTGAGTTGTGGTGTACAGAGTAGGAATTGGAGTGGTAGAAGCGGTGAAAGGAGAGCTTGAGAGTCCGGAGAGGCCAGGAAGCAACCAAAACACCATTTCACATGATGAGTAGGAGTAGGGTAAGTAGGACATCATGATTTATGATCTAGAGCACTTCATGCATGTTATACTTGCTGTTAGGTTCATCACACGGTTGTAAAAGATGCAAAAGAGTGGTTGAAAGCTGAAGTGAAGTTCAAAAGTTTTTGTGAGTGTTTCTGATAGAGCTGCAGAGCATCAGGGCATTTCTATCAGGAAAAAAATAAATCTTAAGCCAGGAGACATCCTCCGCGTAGGATGTCTACAGGGTGATCTGGTGGAAATTTTGAAATTTTGAGTTGACCAGTGTGTTCAGAAGGTAGGTTTTACCCTAATTTCACCTGGAAAGTGGAACTTTGACCATATCTTGACAGGATACTGCCAAGTAGACAGATTGCCAAACATCCTACCCAAATTGTGCCAAGGCATTATCTCAATACCAAAACCATAGGGTGGCTGCATGGGTATGATCTGCATGACTTATTGAGTGCCTGAGAAAGGTTTCATCTCAATTGGGAGAGAAAATTGGGTTCTAAGCAGACTTTAGCATTTTTGACTGAAAAAGGCTAGGACATCTAAAAATTGGGGTCTTTGGAAATCCAAACCAAAATCTAAGCATAGCACTGAGCTGCTGACATCAAGGGGAAGCTGTGGCTCAAGTTTGGGGTCAAACAGGCCAAAAAGACATCCTACGCGTAGAATGTGTTCTGGGTGATTTAGCACTCCAAACCTAATTTTGAGCATACCAAAGTGATCAGCACCTTAAGGGGAGTTTGTTCTTTGCATTTGAAGCCATTTTGAGCAATTAGATTGCTACACGTAGAATGTCTAATGCATGAAATTGAAGCCAGAAACTGACTGTAGGCATAGCAGGGTGTTGTATAGCCTGAGGCAAGCCTCCTAGTCAATTTTGGTCCAAATTGGAGTTGATTTGACTGGTCGGACCAACATCAGGCTACGGGAACAGATTTCTGATCAATTGACCAGCTTGTAGGTGTCCAAATCAAAAAGTAAAAATAGATGTGGACTTGTTGAGCTATATATAGTATCTCTATATATAGCACCCTGGTCCCCTCTATATAAACACATCTCGTGTGATCTGTAGACACACTTTGGGGATTGCATATGATGGTGTCGTCTCTCTCTCTTCTCGTCTACCTGCACTCTCTTCCTCCGGTTCAACAAATAATGATAGACTTTGTGGTCATACTAATTCCTTTTCATACTTGTCATTTTTAATTGAAAAATGAGCTAATGAATTCTATTTTTGGGGACAGCGAGCATCCTTCACACTTTGGGCGAACCCGATGCACACATCAGGTTCATGCAGAGACTAGAGTCACGGTTGCACACGTTTCAGAGTTAGTAGACTAAATTCTGACTTCTCAGTCCTAACTCCTCGCGAGTTGTACCTACAGGCTACTACGTTGTGACTTTGAATAGTGACTCGTGAGTGACCAATGTCCAGTATGCAATGTTTAGTAGCTAGCCAATTTGCAGCACTTGCTGCTCTGTGCAGTGTTTTATGCAATAATGAGTCATGACTCCGTATTACGTACAATTTTCAGATTTTGCAGCACTGAATCTTGACTCCTGAGCACACTCTGGCCCTCAGGTGGCTCTAGACTGGTGCTGCCCAAGAAATTAGGCCTGGAAAACCTGTATTTCGTGAGCAGAAGATGGGGAATTAATATTATTCGAGCTAAAGTCTGATGTTTACTCCTCTCAAGCATTGCTCGTATTGCCATGCCTACACATCTTCCACTCCATGATTCTTTTGAGTGGTTCCACCTATGTTCAGGGAATATTAGAGAGCTACCTGAAAAAGGCGAAGATTCAAAAGGAGCATTGGATACTGACGTTCGGGCTGCTTCTAAGAACGATCCCCCTCAAAAGGTTTGATTACTTGTGTTTTCTCAGCTCGCATTCCTTACTACAGTTATGTGTACAGTTACTCTCTTTTAGCTGCCTGGCTTTGATATCATGGCGATGTACTGTTTTCTTTGAAAGCAATGCAAAAGAGACAAACAAGCATGTATGGAAGCATGCGTGTTTTATGTCTGTAGGCATGCACGATGTGTGCATGCGTCTATGAATACCGTATGCATGTCCATTCATTTATCATCTTTGTACAGACATCATGTGTATGTGTGTGTGTGTGTGTGTGTGTGACACACACACACATACACTTAAGAGAGAGAGAGAGAGAGAGAGAGAGAGAGAGAGAGGAGGCTTTATTTCTTTTGGTTTCAAAGGTGGAATCAAAGCATATACAAAACGCGCAAGAGCTGAAAGAGGTATCAAGCAGCGAAGAAAAACAGCACCAGCAAGGTGCTTTTCTTTTGAGATGTGACTGAATTGTTTTGAGTTTTTGAAATTTGAATGTGGACAACGTTTGCTTCATTCGTGTGAGGCAGAAACTTGATGTTGCTGGAGAAATCACAGGTGGCAACTATTCTGAGTTGCGCTATTCAAGTAAATTGGTGGGGTTTGACTTGAAATCATGGTGTTGTACAGACCCATGTGCCATGGGACCCTATTTTCTCTCTCTCTCTCTCTCTCTCTCTCTCTCTCATATGGTTTCCATCATGCAGGAGCTCTCCCTATTGGTTCCCATTTGCAAGCTGTCTTGATTCTCCTCAAAGGCAGTCAAAAGAGGCATGCTTTACTTTGTCCCGGGTGATAGCTCCTTGACCAGGCTTCCACTTGCTGGCCTCTCGGGGACCTGTCATGACTACATGGGCTGAGGCCTTGTGTATTGTCCATGTAGATGCCAATTTTTGCGGAGTCAACGTATTGTCTACGTGTGAGCATGCTCGCAACTCCTTCTTCAGTAGTTGGTGTTTGCTGGTATTATCAAAGCATGGCTGAAGCTCATATGTGGCACAGTGCACCATTCAGGTGCATTTTGGTTGATCGTTTTTGTGAGGCTATGCTATGGGTTGTAGTTCTTCTGGTCTGCACTCTGCTGTACATTCCTAGAAAGGTGATGGGTACTATGGTTTGTCTTGTGGGTCGATGTTATGCGGTGCATTATGGGAAAGCTTCTTTCCGTTGGGAGAAGTCCCCTCATGACATTAGTGTTGCTGCTTGTAAAGCGTGGCTTTGACTCTGGTAAGGTCATAATAGTGACTTTTTACTGATAATACTGCCTTCATAAGCTGACTTACCGTCTTGCTAAGGGCCCCTAGTGACTAAGAAGTTGAGGTTTGGGCATATTTTATAGCCACTACATGTAGCAGCACAAAGATGTTGATCATCCTCATCTTGTAATTCTTATAACCGACAATAGGCCTTTGAGTAGGTCAACAGCTTTTCACCGGACTTGTGCCTAAAGAATCATATTCTTGATAGAGTTCTCTGTCAAGGATGTCATCCTCTTTATCTATCTTAAAGTTGACGTTTGCTCAAGTCTCTAAATGGTGATTGAAGAGAAGTACTCTTTGTGTCCTTGATGTAGCTTGATACATGCAAGAGAAATCAGTTGGCCTCGTGGGCTTGTTGTACTTGTTTAAAGTAATTATTGCAACAAAGATTGTGGTGTACAATCCACCCAGCTTGATGAAAAAATGCATTAGTATTGAAGTAGTAGAATGCCCCACATGTACCGTGGTACTTGTGAAAACTTAAAAAGACTACACTCTTGCAAAATCCATAGAACATTGGTTGATTTTAGCTTAAGAAGTTGCTTTGATAGAGCCAAGAATAGTCTCCATGGATGGGTTGGTTCCTTAGTAGAGTGGTTGTGTACACAAAGTGAATGTGCATTCTCTTCTTTTATATAATTCCGTATGTGGTTAGCCTCGTCATCTAAGCCATACCTCCTCTTGATTTTTTGTTGTCAGTGCAAAATCTTACCAAGGTTTGTACAATTTTGGAGCAACATAATATATCATAGTGCAATTGGGGAGAGAGCGGATTTGCATCAGAACAACTTCACATAAGGAGAGATGTTACAACTTTACATAAGGAGGAGAGATGTGGGACATATTGTTGAAAGTTCAATTCTACATTTCCTAAAGTATAAAACCCAAAAAGTTTGTGTCAAGTTTATTCTACCTATTCTTCTAGTTTGAGTTCGGTGTACTTATGGAAACTTCCCTATTTGGAACTAAATTGTTTGCTAGATGTTTTTTGATACTCCTTGCGTCCCTTGATCGGCTCACCCCTTTGAGGCATGCAGTATCAAGAGGACAGAAGCACAAGAACCTCTTTGTCAATGATGTCCCATGAGGCATCAAGATTCATGTAATTGTAGGTATCTTTATATTGGTACCTCATGACAGCTTGCTCCTTGTATATGGAGATGCTTTGGTATGCAGCAATCTAGGACTCCATAGTGTTTGCACACTATCTTGGTTTTTGAAAAGTGTCATAGGTAACCTCAGTACCTGCAACATTGTGTTTTGCGATATAACCAAATGTCTTAAAGGATTGTTTTTGTTCTATGCTAATAAAGTCATGTAGACTCTAGTCTTTGTCTATCTTTGACTAATGGGCAAAATCCAAACTGCTGATTTAGCATGAGAGCTTTTGTTTGTCTTACATTTTCAACTCAAGTGGTTTTAAAATAAACTTGTTGAGTTGATGTAGACCATGTATCACCTTGTAGCTATCATCTCTTGTGGCCACTTCAAGGATCTTTGTTATAATTCCAATACTCACTCCCTTCAAAAACTTTGGTTGCTTCAATCAAAGTTTCATGGTAGGCACGTTTCTGTCCTTGATAGTTTCATGTTTGGAAGTGTGTATAACTCGATTTTGTGCTACTACTTATTACAGGCAGCTAGGTTGCAAATCAATTTCATGGCTACAATTGAAACATTTAGACATAAACATTAGTGAAAATTACAAGTTAGGGTGAGCACAACCTCAAAAAAAAGAAATACATCAACCATTGTAACTTGAAATCAATCCATAAAAATGCAAATATTTAAAATAATTTATTTACAACTTCACTACTTTAAGATAGGACGTCTTATAACATCAAGCTCCCCTATTCCCCATCATAATTCTAGGTTTTCTATTCTCTTATTGTACTCCCATTGCCTCCATTTGGCTGGTTATAAAGCCCAAGAGTAAGGCTCTTCTCTTAAGAAAACCTCTCATTATTTTAGGCCTCCTACGAGTGGATAAGCCAAATCATTTAATTGGTCCTTTCTTATTATGGTTATTATAGATTGAAGCTTAGCGCAACTTCATAAGTGGTAGTTTTTAAGACCAACTTTCACCCTTGCTTGACTATTTTGATGTGAATGTCACGTTTGATAAGTGCCTTCCTTCTTCAATGTGAAGGCTCCTTTCACTATTCAACATTGAGATTGCAAGTCATCAAGAAAGACCGTTTCACATATCTTCTCATAAAAGTCTTCGCATTTGTGGTGTGAACCACATCTAGTGCTTCATGTCTAAGGTTAAAATCTATGGTTGAAAACCATAGAGGCTACTCTAAGGGCCTAAAACTACATGCATTCTTTCAATCTGGGGGGGGTGTTGGCTTTGTAAAACTACTATATCGCGTCTATTTGTGACATTTTTAAAAAACCCTTATCTATGAATTTTTGAATGAATATAATGAACCCTTTGTGATCACAAATCTATATTTTTATTAAGATTTGGAAAAAAGAAACCTTATATAAATCTTTTCTATATATTTTAGGGAATTTTAAAGTCCTTCAGTTGAACTCGTGTGATAGGCACAATCTCTATAGGTGACCACCCCAAGCTTTCAAATAAGGCTTGCAATACAAGTTCTCATATGAGGACAATTCTCCTCTTTTAACTCTCTTAATCAAACAAAAATACGTTCTTTCAAAACTAGCATGCGTTGATGCATGCAATAATGCATTTCTAAGCATAAGGTCTTCCATAGAAGCTAACTCTCCTACTAGCTAAGAGATCCCTCCCCCTGGGTTCTATTTTATAAATACAACATTTGACAATAATAACATTTGATGAACAAACAAGAAGTGCACACAACTAAAAAGGGAGGTGATCCTTGCACCCGACATAGCATGGCTAGTGTTGAGGCCATGATCCGGCTGCCTTCAAGAATGCCTAGTGTAAAGTGTTACTCCCAAATGGTTGTGATAAATTGATATAGAACATCAATAAGCACACACTCACACACCCCTTTCAACTCCTCTTTTATATCATATAAGAAATGAAGATTTTCTATCTATGAAAAGTTCTTTCAATGACAAATAAAGCTAACATCTCTAACAAAACTTAATATCACTGCAAAATATAACCAGATTCTACTTATTTAAATTGTGCATGAGAGATTGACTGGTCCACCCAACTGCCAACTCACACTATGGAAAAACAAAATCCAACTTCTAAGGAAGTGAGCTAGACATCCTTGGTCTGTAGAATTCTCAACCAATTGCTTTGCCTTCATCCATGCTCCCAAGCTATCTACCAATGATATAAATCACTCTCAACCAAAAAATTTGCGTGCAATGCTTCCTTTGATGTGCAACACTTGTGGGTGTGAACGATTGCGACAACTTCTTGTACTAGACCTTGCCATACCAAGTGAGTAAATTTGGGATCGGCCTAGCTCAAACTTGTTCAATGGTCCATCCCCTATGTACAATTAGCAACATTGGCCCATGGCCCCAAACATCCATTAACTATTGTAGGTTGATTCACCTCTAGCCAAATTGAAGCTATAAGAAGACATAACATACAAGCTTTTCAGGGCATCTCAAGACAAAGGTAAACATTCTTTTCCAGATAGCAAGCATTGGTCATTTGGTCATGGTGAGGTCTCTATCCTCCCATCTTGAGTCTTCATAAGCCTTGACTTACAGTCATCTATAAAATCACTTACTTAAGCTTAGTCAATCATCATGCATATGAATGAACACACATAAAGCATATATACTATCCCTCTTCAATGCATACTATTATCATCATAAGTGCGGTATGGCACACATACACATAACATTCTACAACAATTTGACTGCATAATGGCTTTACATATGAAATAAAAAACCATGGTTTCATTGGCCTAATCATGGCCCACATCATGGCAAAAATTTAGTAGTATAATGACCGTACGTAGGCATAAAATGAACTAATCACACCCACCCACACTACAGACTAAGAGACCCACATTTAAGGAAGCAAGCTAGACACCCTTGGCTGATGCAATTCTCAACCAATCACTTTGATTCCCTCCATGGTTCCAAGCCAAAAACGGATTCACCCTATTTCCAATGGTATGAATTACGCCTAACCAACGGATTTGGGCATAACACGGGCATGTGGGTAAGGATTGTCACATTACCTTGAACTAGACCTCCCCATACTAAGTGAGTGAGGGCAAGATTGGTCTAGATAAACTTATTTCATAGTACATCCCCTACATACACTTAGTGATGTAGGAGTGTCGGTTGATCATTTACCTCTTACTAAACTGAAGCTACAGGGAAACATAACACGTCAACTATTCAATGCATCTCAAGACAATGGTAAACATTCTTTTCCAAATAATAAGCATTGGTCATTAGTCATGGTGCAGCCTCTATCTTCCCATCTTATCCCTTTCTAAGCCTTCTCCCACAATAATCAATACAATCACTTACTTAATCCCCTTGAGTCATAATCACTTGAGCCATATCATGCCTATGAATGTACACACCTAGAGATGATACACGATCCCTCTTTAATGCCTAATCATCTCATCATAAGAGTGGTATGGCACACATACCCATAATATTCTATAGTACATTTGACTGCATAATGGCTTTATAGATGCAAATATAGAACCTAAAAACATTGGCAATATAAAGGTTGTACCTAAGCACTAGATGAACCATAAAAACCGTATTTTCAATTTGGCTCATAGTGTTCTATGGTACTAGTCATTCACCTATCATGCATGATACACTAGAAATTGGCATAGACCCCCACATTTGAATAAACATCACATACAATTTACACTTGCTCCCATAAGTCATTCCTTATCTTCATGTCAACCTTCTTCATACACACACATACCATGGAAAATTCACTCACTTATACATGCTTTACCCTAGTCTATCATACTTTGGCATATGACACACACACATGCTTTGGATGAGCATGTATCATTCATACACTCCATTTATGGGCAGTCTACATATACGTTCTAATTTGCGTTCAAGTCTCTACAATGTTCAATTCCTTGCACACATTCAACATATGCCATGGAAAATTCACTCACTTATACATGCTCTACCCAAGTCTATCATACTTACATATGACACACACACATGCTTTGGATGAGCATGTACCATTCATACACGCAATTTATGGGCAATCTACACATGCCTTCTAACTTGCGTTCAAGTCTCTACAATGATCAATTCCTTGCACCCATTACACATATGCCATGCATAATTGAACCTACTCATGCAAGGCATGCATCACTTTTCAATGATGTATGTATTTCCATGCAAGACTGTCTTCATGCACATGTAACATGCATGAAGGAATTTCATGAGTGTTGAACTCATGCACAACATCATCATACATGCATGACTCATCGGACTACAACATGCATCACCCCATGTCACAATTAGAGCCCGTTTACACTTGTATTCCACCTACAAGTGGTCAAAATTAATGCAATTTGTTCTATTCTAGCTTATGACATATACGTGGGCTATCTTGATAAGGTAAAACAGTGCCCCCTCCCCCCAAATCCCACCTTCCTTCCCTACTCCCCCAACACTCTATCGTGCCCCCCCCCTATACGCTTGAACCTTTTCGAGAAGACGAATTTGAACCTTTAGAATAAACTCACATCCTAGCTATTCTAGATGTATGCACCAATGATGTCATCAAAATTGTATTTTGATGAAATACTTAGCTTTACCAAGGACAAATATTCTTGGAATTGATCACTCTAGTAATATTTGTCCACCAGAAAGCTATTATGATGGAAGCTTCAATGAGGCTTGATTCACGGTTTCAAAGTGTTTTTGTGCCAGGATGGAAGCCGCGAGTCTACAAGAGCCTAGGAAATTACTCCGGGACCAAGGGATAATTTACGGAATCTCGATCGGAGTTCATAAGTGCCCGTAATGGCTTGACTAAGGTCAAAAAGCACCCAAAAGCAGTCAAAAGCGCTTGGGCGGTGGTTTGAAACAAGGGAACATGGTTTGAAACAAGGGAACATGGCCTGGGAAGGTGGGGACATGGCCTGACTTGGGGAGCAAGGCTCTTGGAGCATGGGCAGAGGGGCTAGGGGTGGTAACTTGGAGCCCAAGGCAAGGAGAGAGGACCTAGGAGGGGCGCCCCCCTTTCTCTCTCTAAATATAGGGTTCCCCCCTCTCTCATCCACACTCCCAAGTAGGAATAGAGCCAAGGCTTGCCCTATGGCCCTATTCTTCGCCTCCTGGAGGGAAATCGAGCTCTCTCTCTCTCTCCCCCTATTCCTGCTGGTGTGAGCCCCAAGGCGCCCTCCCAGCTCCCATAGCCTATATAAACACATGCCAGGCCCCACTCTCAGTATGTACAGTTTGCAGGTACTCAGTTGTTGTTGCCGAGATGCATGCCCGCCTACCTCATGACCATGAAGTGAGAGTGCTCTAGGAGTCTCAGGGTTGCACCTAGGCATTCTCTAGGGCTCTCAAGCTATCCCTAAGGGCTTGATGTAGCCGCTCTTCTCTCTCTAGGTCTCTCAACTCTCCCCGCAGTATCTTTATCACCTATGTGTGTCAATGGGGCTTGGGAGGGCGAACTAGTCTTTTTCTCTCCTCTTTTTCTCATGCAACCAAGCAATCTATGTGCCAATTTTAAGTGGCAAAAGCCTTGTTTACCCGAGGATATGCGCACGTATGTGCAAGAACTCTGGCCTAAGACTATTTCTATAGTGATCCACTATACAAGAGTGGCTCACAAGATTTTCAAGTCAAAGACTCCTCCAAAGGGAGACAAAGGTACCGGTAGCTCGACCGCAAAGCCAATTGCAAAGAAGCAAGCTACCCCGAAGACCTATCAAGGGAATAGCCATCTCTCACCTGAAGAGATGGCGCATTACCGAAAAGAGAATCGCTCCTTTAGATGTGAAGCGGTGGATCAATCCTATCGCAAATGTTCACAACGCAATGCAAAGCGTGAGCCTCTCAAGGTAAGCAATGTTATAACTACTCCTCATGATGATCCTCCAGATGCTAATCAATTATGTTATGTGTAGGATAAGATCCGTGATCAAAATTCTTTTATTTTAATGGATCCAGGATCAACACACAAAATAATTTCAAAGGAGTTAGCACAGAAGCTGGGAATAAAGACAGGAGAGTGGGACCTCTTGAAGAAGCTAAAGGTGCATTCAAAGAACAAGAAGTGTCAGTCACACCATTGATTGGTAAACTCCGAGTTCATATACAAAGTTATGTAGAGCCAGAGGAATTTTATGTCGCTCCTCTTGAATCACAAGATGTTATTCTAGGTCCTCCATGGTTTCATAGGAAATCTGCTAGGCTTATCTACCCTGAAAGACTTATCACTTTCTCTCATAAAGGTAAAAATGCTATTATTTGTACTCAGAAGAAAGGGGACACCATACCCTTAGTTAATCATGTAGCCTTTAATAAAAATCATAGTACAATAACCACCTGCAAGTGAAGCCTGAGGAGGGAACATCATATGACCTCCCAAAACATTCCTAGTGCATGGATTTGGCTGACCCTAGAGAAGAACCAAAACCAATCTTCATCGCTAATGACATAACACCAAAAGAAGAAGAACTACTCGTAAAAACACTCAAATGATACCGCGATATTTTTGTGTGGTCATTACATGATCTGAAGGGAGTGGATTCGCAGATTTTCCAACACACAATCACTATGACAGATGATGTAAAGCCAAGCAAAATTGCGCCCTTACATGTACAATGATACATTCACTAACAAGATCAAAGCAAAAATTGATAGGTTGAAAGAATTCAAATTCATCCATGAAGTCAAATTCATCCTATCATAGTGATGCCCAAGAAAAAGGAAAAGCTTGCCTATAAATGACTATGTGTTGGAACGATCCCAAATTCTATAGGTTATAGTTTCTTAGATGGCTTTTTGGGTTACAACCAAGCATCAATCCATCCAAATGATTAACATAAAATTGCTTTTGCTATAGAATTTGGGATCTATGCTTACATGGTAATGCCTTTTAGCTTAACAAATGCACCAACCACGTTTAAAAGGCTGATGAATCGTGCCTTTAGGGAGTATCTTTAGGATTTCATCGAAGTATATATGGATGACCTATGTGCACATTCAACAAAATGAGAAATAAGTTATTCTTTTATCTTATGCTCTTAAATACAAATTTGACATGAAAGCTATCTAGTTCAATATGGTGGGACTATGATAGTTGATCTATCTACATGTCATATTGTTTTAGGGATTATTGGTTTCTGTCGTTCATGTTGAAGTATCCAATGATGGAGGTAAATTTCAACGATGTGCTTAGTAGTTGCAAATGTTGAGGTGTCCATGGCTTGATCTACATCACATAATTTCTCACATGTGTCCTTTGAGAGCTCCAAAGAAGGTACTGAAGGTAGAGAATCTCATTGATCTCCACAGGTGTATGTGGGCAATCTTGTGCCTTTGTTAACAATGGCAGAGGTGTCTGTTTCACTCATCAGGTGGGTGCTAGGTGGCCCTTGACATTCCAAGTGACTCTGTAGCTTCCTCTAAGAGCTGCCACAACTTCTCAACAAAGATAATTTGGAGATTTGGGCCGACCCCCCTATGTGTGGGGGTATATATATGACCTCCCCCTTACCAATTGTATCATCTTTCCATGCTACATTGCTCCATATATTGATAGTGTTGCCACATGGTCGCATTCCCTTTGGGAGCAAGTTAAAGCTTTTGAAAATTTGAAAATGTGGCATTAATTCGTAGGAAATAAGATTGGAAACAAAGTGACGTGATTTTGCACCACTTGAGGAGGTGCATTTTTATCATTGGAATCAACAACTAGTGCATGGAGCATGCGATTAGTGAACAACTTACCACCCCTCATACACCTCAATAAGATGGTGTCGTTGGACATAGCAAAGTAGGATATTTGTGGATGTGTAGAAAGGGGGTCTAATTGAGAGGTAGACGTGTGTTTATATATATTTGCATAAAATATGAAGAACAAGGAGAGAAAGAAAGATGGTGAAAAATGGCCACTTTTATACAAAATAAAGGAAAAGGAAGATAGGAAAAAGGAGGGAGAAACTTCTTCAAAAATAATAAAGCAAAAAAAAAAAAAAAAAAAAAACTTACAATGATGGGGTCTTATTACCAAGGAGAAGTTGGAAATTGAATGCCCTTTACTATTACTAGTATGTAACCCGTCCTTCGGACGCAAAGAGAAGGTATATTCTCTCTCTCTCTCTCTCTCTCTCTCTCTCTCTCTCTCTCTCTCTCTCTCTCTCCCCACACACACACACACACTTATCAAATGCCACATGAAAATCATTTCATGTGGCATTTGATAAGTGTGTGTGTGTGTGTGTGGGGAGAGAGAGAGAGAGAGAGAGAGCATGTCCACTTTGTGTCATGGGTGTTGGATGGGCAACTTGCCTCAATGCTTTGTTGTGTCCATATTTGCAATATATGAACGATATTGCTCATTGTGTAATCATCTCGAGATAGAGCTAGAGGAAAGAAGAATTTATAAGGAACGGGCAGGGCCCAGGCGAGTTGTAGTTATGCAGCAAGAAGAGTGTTTGGTGATCACTGGTGTTGTAGCCTGCATTCTCTCTCTCTCTCTCTCTCTCTCTCTCTCTCTCTCTCTCTCTCATGTTAGAGTGGAAAACTAGTCAAATGTTAGAGCTTGCGACACGTGTCCACCGGTATTCCAATTTGCTTAATGTGAAGAATAGATTCTACAAGCATTGAAGCACTTACACACTTTTTTGGCTCATGGAGGGTAAAGTGCAACTTGCACAATAGACTCATAGAGAACTACCAATATGCAGTTTGATGTAGTGGGCCCGGCTTGGAACGTAAACACCTCAAACTAAATGCATCACAAGCATAATCTTAAGTTTTGACACTCATTCAAACACAATCAATCAAATCCATGCACTTAGATCCAGTATGTATTGTCTCCATGCTTTGTTTTTACCTTGATTACTCAATAGGCCCAAAAAGTTTCTTGAACGCTCTTGGGTGCCACTTGGCAAGCGCTCATCGGTCCCATAAACAAAAAACTATAGTAGTGCTGCAACCAAAAGCCAGCGAACTAAGCAGCGAAGTGAAATCAAAAGATTTGGTGGACGGCGGAAGGGCGAGCGAAGCTGGTGCGGGAGGATCAAGGGAGGGAGGCGCCTCGAAGAATGTGTAAAGCTCGTAGTGATAATAGTAGCTGGCGAGATGCACCTGCTTGCTCAGCGACCCATTGCAGAAATCTTGCTGGGATATGTTGGTCAGGCAGTCCGAGCACTCCGACTCGTTCAAGTAGCCCATGCATTGTGCCAAAGTGTACTCGCCACTCGCATTGACAGCAATAGACGTAAATCCATCCTGCTTCAGAGCCAGGCTCATCACACCCGCGATGCCCGTCACAAGCTTGTTGTACTATGCATTATGATATTTTGGAAACAGGCTGGCTCGAAACAAACCCTTATGTTACAAGAAACTTAGTGAGTATGTATGCCAAATGTGGTGCAATTGAAAAGCACAAGAGGTGCTTGACAAGCTTCTTGTCCGAAATGTTAGTGTCCTGGTTCGCATTGATTACAAGATACGCTCATAGTGGTCAAGCCAAGGAAGCTCTTAGTTGTTTTGAACAGATGCAAGATGTGGGACACTCTCTAGATGCAATCACCTATATTTGCATATTGAAAGCATGTGGTAGCTTGAAAGCCCTTCAAAAGGGTGAACGGATTCATGATAAAGAGTGTACAACAAGGTTTTTTTGGGAAAAGATATGGTACCCTCATGGACATGTATATCAAGTGCGGAGCACTCAGAAAAACAAAGTACATATAGGGATGCAATGGCTTGGTCTACATTAATTGCTGGGTAAGCACTACAGGGCCAAGGGGATGAGTCTCTGACCTTGTTTGACACTATCAAACGTGAGGGTTTCTATCCAAATGCTGTTACCTTTATTTCCCTCTTGAAGGCTTGTGAAAGCATCAAAGCAGTGGACAAAGACAAGGAGATTCATGATGCACTTGCCAGAAAAGGATTGCTAAAGAAAGACATTGTGCTTGGCAATGCTTTGGTGGACATGTATGTCACAGTGCTTTGGTGGACGTGTATGTCAAGTGTGGTGAGATTGTGAAAACGCACAAAGTGCTGATTGAGCTTCCCCATTGCAATGCCGTATCTTGGAGTGCACTGATTGCAAGATAAGCCCAAGAGGGGTAGGGCAAAGAAGCTCTGAAATGCTTTGACCAAATGCAGCACGAGGTGCTCGCTCCAAGTGCCGGTTCGTACACATGCATTTTGAAGGCTTGTGGCAGCATAGGAGACCTTGACAGGGGTAAGCAAATTCATGGAAAGATCATGAGTTTGGGTTTGCTGCAGAAGGATGTCGTTCTTGGAAATGCTTTGGTCTACATGTATGCGAAATGTGATAATCTAGTAAAGGCAAGGCTTGATAATCTTCCTTGTCGGGATGTAGTTTCTTGGTCAGCAATGATTGTAAGATATGCAAAATACGGGCAGGGTGAGGAAGCTCTTAGGCATTTTGAGATGATGCAACGTGAGGGATTGATCCTTGACACTCACTTTTCTTGTGTGTCGAAGGCGTGTGCCAGCACAGGAGCAATTGACAAGGCCAAACAAATCCATGATGAGATTATTAATCAGGGGCTGCTTGGGAAAACACGTGTGCTTGGTATTGCTTTAGTGGATATGTATGTAAAATGTGGGGAACTTGCAAAAGCAGAAGAAGCACTAGACAAGCTTCCTGTTCAAGATTTTTTCTCTTGGAATGCACTAAAGGCACAATATGCTCAGCAAGGATGGGGTGAGGAAACATTGAGATGTTTTGAGCGGATGCAAAGGTGTGTGGGCCATCCCCATATTCAGTCACTTTTTCATGTGTGCTTAATGCATGTAGTCATTCTTGTTTTGTTGAATTAGGTGAAATGTATTATGCAAATATGCTAAGATTTCATGGCCTAACATCATGCACAAAGCACCACACATGCATGATTGTCTTATTTGTTTGGTCGTGCATGGCACTTTCATAAGGCGCTTGCCATGACTAACCATATGGAATCTTCTGACCATCCACCACTCTAGTTTGCTTTGCTAGGTGCTTCTCGAAAATGGAACAATGTTAAACTTGGGAAATGGGCCTTTGATCACGCCATACAATTAGACAAACACAATGCTGCATTTTATGTTTGCATGGCAAATATTTATTCAGCTGCAGGCATGCTCAAAGATGCCAACAAGATTGAGTGAGATGGAGAAATCATGCACATAAGATTCCGGGACAAAGTTATTGGTGGGCTTGCTTCCCTCCAAAAACCCTAAAAATGATGAGGACAAGTATATTGACCAAAAAAAAAAAGAACATTCCAAAATCAATTTACACACACTAAATCTAGTTAAATGAAAGAAAATTTCACTCTTGTCAACTTGTGAAAGACTTCAATAGCTTAAATACTCGGGCATTATAGCATAGCAATGTTCTTACATACTTATCAAAACCGAGGACCAAGAATCCAATGCATGGAGCTCTCTCTCTCTCTCTCTCTCTCTCTCTCTCTCTCTCTCTCTCTCTCTCTCTCTCTCACACACACACACACACACACAAACACACACGTGCGTGCACATGCATGCATATCATGCTCAACAATCAATTTTATGGTGGTAAATCAACTCCTTATGTAGTTCTGAGTCACCCACATGACTCTTGTACCTCCGTTGAGCATACGTACATGTATGTAAATGGCACCTAGATTGTGAAAGGTAAAAAGAGGTTCTCTCTCTAAGAGTCTATGATAAATCCTCCCAAAGTAGAGGAGACGAGAGATAGAGAATCTAGTAGATTACCGTTTCAATAGCAAAAAGAGAGGGGACTCAAAAAGAGTTGGAGGAAAGAAGGGCTTATGTAGAAATTGGTAGAGCTTTGTTTCCAAGAGCACTGATGACAATTGACAGATGGGCTTGTGTGACGCCTTCCCAGCTATAAAATTTTGTCCCCAAATACAAGTCACTGAGAGAGAGACAAAGAGGCATCGCCGCATCTGCCTGAGATTCCCTTTGTTCAGGGAATAAACCAAAACTAGGGACACGTACTACTATCAAAGACCCATTGTTGAATGGAGTGACATTAAGCTCTCGAGATGCCCACCGTGCACTCCTCGTCAATCGCACTACCCAGTGACAACGTATTCCTGGATCATACATGTTAAAGTTAAAACCGAAACTGGGGGGGGGGGGGGGGGGGGGGGGGGGGGGGGGGTTCCCTAAAGGGCACGTGGCCAAGATTGTCCCAAGGTAGTGCGATTGACGAGGAGTGCACGGTGGGCATCTCGAGAGCATTTAACATTGGAAAAAATTGCTACCCATTCGAAACCCACACCGATTTCCACCAAGCCACCCGCATTGTACAATTTGTACACCGTGATCTCCCTAGGAAAAATTGCAAACCTAAGTAAACAACAACCACACCCCCCCCCCCCCCACACACACACACACACACAACACACACACACACACCTAGGTGTGTTTTGCATCCAACGGTGTCCTACGCTTTGCTTGGAAAATGGTTCTCAGTCGTGAGCAGGGCAGCCTTTCAAGGGGTAGGGAAAGGACACATAGTGTCCCTTCCCCATAATACCTTGACCGCATGGTGACCGACGGCAGCCGGGGTATTGTGGGGAAAGGACACTAAGGGTCCTTTCCAGCCGTCAAGTGCAGGGGGGAGGGGCGCGCAACCCCCTCCAGCCGGTAATCACCTTGGTGCCAGATTCTGTAGTGTTGACAGGCGCGATCAGAGCCCACACGCAGTAAGGTGGCAGCATGTGATTGGTCGTCACGCATCAGCTCGTACCGTTTCATTCTGCCTATTCGAGTGGCGTATATCCAACGACTGCAGGGCAAGATTCCGGTGTGGAATGACGAGTAGATTTACGGTGTAGGGAATGGTCAGCTCCCTCTTTTCTAGCGACCCCTTTTGGCGACCGATAGCAAATCATGAATATAAGCCACGTCTCCCAAAAGTCCTTGGTATGCATAGTTAGCCTGCTCATCATCTTCCAAAATTTGGAGACGCTCAAACTCCCTCTCCACAACTTGAAACCATGCAGAGATGTCTTCTCCAGGACCACCAGTAAAATGCCTGCTTGAAGCCATGTCCATATTGGATCACCTGCAGCATAAGACCATTGTAAACTGAAGCTCTGGAGTTCGATCCTCAGTGGCGGGCACCAAAACGATGACAGAAGAAAGCCGGAGCGGGGCACCTCTTTAGCAATGCTTCTCTGTCAGTTCGGGATCACAAACCTATCCACTCAAACACGTGCAATTACAACTCCAAAGACTATATAGAGCTACCAACTCAAGCCCTCTCCCAAGTAACTTATAGGGAAACTCCATAAAGTCGGGCAAAAGGCCGCCCTGTCCTGCTGGCTGATCTGCACGCTAGGGTTGATCGCTGAAAAGGCTGGCAGAATAGCCGTCTTCTGCAAAAGGCTGATGTATCTGCCTCATTTAACGCATGCTCTGGTAGATCAGAGCAGATTACCCTTGATGCTGAGTTGTGCAAACACACACTCATCTGAGAGGCCACGAGTAGGACAGATATCAACTCCTATCCAATAGCCCCACATCACTAATGGCATGTACGGCTTTTCTAATTGCCCACGACCTCATTCGAAACCTTCAAAAGTCCCCCCACAAAGCTTGAGTGCCGCAAACTGTGATCCATAGCCAGGTCTCGCCTTCTTTTATCTGGTTTTTAATGTCGCCATCTATCTCACTGGCCCCCAAGGTGAATGATGGCTCTTATCAACAATTGAAAGCATGCAAAACAACAGGCTAAATGTCGCGTAACTTTGGAGAGAACTCCGACTCACTTATCATTGGCAGCAACTCCTCCATGACTACCCCGGTCTGCTTTAAGATGCCTCGGCACAAAAACAAACCACGCAACACCTCCACAAGAGAGCAAGCTCCTTCATTTGCCCACAACCTGGCTCTTCCCTGCATGCTCCACACCTGCTACCATTGGTAGCTCCATTTCCCCCCTTCTAATTGGTGATTCCCCTTGCATAGCTGAATGATAGTACTCCAGCCAAAACATATGCCTCCCTGTTTCCCCCCAAGCTGGCACTCTCAGCCTCTCTCTCTCTCTCTCTCTCTCTCTCTCTCTCTCTCTCTCTCTCTCTCTCTCTCTCTCTCTCTCTCTCTCTGCTCGCCACCACTCCCCGTTCCAAAAACGACCTCCCACTACTCACGGCTCTCCCGTAGTTATCAAAGACGCTTTTTTCATTTAACCCTCTACCTTTGCTTGTAGATACATTAGCCCACCCTTGCACCAACAATAATAAAGTGAGTCCAAGCATGCAATACAAAACCTCTCAACGAAACTCACACAAGCTCAGACTCACCAACTGCATCGAGCTCGCACATCCCAAAAATTCTTCAACATAGCTTCGAAGGAGAACCTCCAAATAACAATACATATGATATCCGTTTTGACCAAAAACATCAGCAAACAGACAAGACAAACCAAACCTTTCTACATCTGCCTTTACAAACCACTCCCCAAGTGCAACGGGTTATGCATGCCTACGTACAAGAGGCAATTTGACAAGCATTCCCGCTCTACTGATTACCTTCTTGCCCATTCAAAAAACGCTTGACATAGCTTGCCAACCCCCCTAGCCTGCTAGAGCATTCATGCTCAGCAGCAGGTTATGGAGACTACAACAGTTCCAATCACTTTGTTCTCCTTTAGCTACCTGACCGCTATCAGAACAAGCTTGAGCATGCTGGCATATGTAGTGCTATTAGGTGCGACACTGTCCAATCGCATGCCATGGAAATATGACATATATTCTCGAAACATTCACCCTGTAAGGAGCCTGCTGTTAGAGGCGCATCAAAAACTTCTTGGGCCTTTGCCAGCATACCACACTTTGCATACATGTCGACCAATGCAGTTGCTAGCAACATATGCTTGTCCAATAATCCCTGCCTCTGAACCTCCATGTGTATCTCTTCACTTGTTTCAATTGCCTGTATACTGCCGTAAGCTTTTAAGATACAGACAAGGTTGACAACAGCAGGTGCAATGTCCTCATCTTGCATCTGTCCAAAACAGTGAACTGCTCGATCACCGAGTCCATGATCTACATAACCAGTAATTAGTGCATTCCATGAGGAAGTATCCCCTATTGGAATCTCATCAAATATCTCCTTTGCTTTTGCAGGCATGCCACAACTGATATACAAAACTAACAACCCAATGCCAACAATGTTTTCTTGTTCTTCCAAGATGTGACTCTCAAGTAAAGCATGAACTCTTTTTCCCATGTATGCAGCTCCTAGGCTACCAAAAGCTTTCAAGATGCATACAAAAGAACCAGCATTAGGAGAACAACCTTCAGCTTGCATTCGTTCGTAAACAGCTCATTGCTGCCTCATCACGTTCATGCTGAGCATATCGTGTGATCACTGTGTTCCATGAGACTAGATCACGAATGAGGAGCTTATCAAAAGCATCCTGTGCTATATCAATTGCACCACACTGTACAGACATATCTAAGAGAGCATTGGCAGCCATAATATCTGTCTCTACTGCATACTCTCTTATAATCAGCATCGAGTTTTGCATACATATCGACAAGGCCAGTGTTGAGCACAGTAATGCTCTTACACTCCTGCATGCAGGGATTGTTCTTGGGGAAATAACCGCAAGTTGCATGGTGTGTAAACCATACTCAGACTTGAACATATTGGGCAATCAAAGCATTCCAAGCGATTGTATCACGAGCAGGGAGTTCATCAACAACTTCTTGTGTATTGTCAAGTTGACATTATTTAGCATAAATGTCCACCAGTGTAGTACCAAGAACGAGAGCATCATTGTCAGGCAATGCACATTATTGTCAAGGACCCTATATCCTACACAAACACACTCAAGTCAAGCACCTTAAAAACTTTGTACACTGTACAAACATACTATCTTGTCTCAGTGACCTCCTGGATCAAAAGGGAAGCTCAAAGGCCCCCCAAACAAATGCAGACTTCCACCTGGATTCCACACAAGTATAGCAAAAATCTCCTGCCTTGTCTTCACCCCAAAAGTCCTAGCATCAGCTGGCACAGCCACAATGAAACCACTATCATGGCAGCTCTGAGCACAGAAATAACTGTATAAACTGCTGCTGATCAAATCCCACTGCCAATCACCAGATAGTCTCTTGACACCATCCAAAACGTAACCAATAGTAGAGTTCACCCAATCCCAACTTTGACCTCCAGCACCCTCATCAGCATTACCAGCTTTAGAAACTGGCAGCACCAGCAAATCTCTTGCAACACTCACTTGGTCCATCACCTGAGCAAAAGAACCTGCTTTTAGCCGAAACGAGTCTGAGATAACCACATCGCTATTCACCACACCTGTCTCAGCACCACCATTACAAGCCTTAACCACGAGGTCCTTTAAAAGACTGTCAAAAACATATATGCCCGCACAAAGGCACACAAGAGCTTTGAACACATGGGTAGCATCTGCATACACATCTACTACTAAATCACCTGTTACTTGTTCAAGAGGCCCACCTTCATCGAATAAACTCTCTAAAACTTTTCCATTGGTTTCATTGTCCTGCAACCATCAAACTGAGCTACAATAGGAGCAACAACACCTGCCTCGGATAGAAGATTGTCAAAGAAAACATAATCATCCACACAGCCATCAACATGGCTCTCAACCTGTAAGACCAGCTCACCTGGGTTCTTACACTCACCACAAACAGACTCAAACTCACCAACTGACACATCTCCATCTCCACCTGGCAGAAATGCTCCTCAACAACAACAAGAGGTAACCCAACCCGTTGCTCTAACTCTTGATTAACAGATTGCAAGTCCGGATACACAGCTTTAAGAGAACACAAGCTTTCTTCCTCACATTCCTCGTCTGAGAAAGACTCCTCTCCATCGGTGCTGGACTCGCCATAGTCACCACTGTATCCCATCTCCTGATCACTTTTTGTCACCAGCGTGTGACTACTATCTATCCTTTTTGTTGATTTCTTTCTTATTATCTATTTACTTTCACTTCTTGGAAACACCCCTCGGGAAATCTAACTGCCCTGCATTGCATAGCTAGTGTGGAACTGTCCAAAGGGAGTCCAGGCCTGAGGGCAAGAGAGCACTAAGGTTGGACAAGGACTATGGTTAGCCAAGTGGGGTCATTGACTAGCCAAAGTGGAATCCTTTGCTACAGAGGCTACATTTCAGTTCTGGATGTGGCCGCAGTGTACAAAGAGGGTCGGATGACCTAGAAAGATACAATGGCAGCATCTCCTAAAATTTAGGGAACTGCTATTTTGGGACCTGAAAATGTCTTCGCGTCTTTACGTGCAGTTTGACATGGGGATCGTTTTGTTACTCTGTGGCCAAGTCAACAGAGGCTGCAGGTGAGATATTTTTAGACCCAAGGGTCTAAAGCGGGAAAATGCACAAATGAGTGACACTTGGCACTCTTAGGCCAGTTTACTACTTATAGAGAAGGCAAAAACGTGATTTATAGTTGGGAGGCTCATTTTGCAAGTCTCTGTCACAAGTTAAGAGCTATGGAGTGCTTGCTTTCCCTCCTATGTACAGTGCGGTGCCAGGAGTGATGCCCTGCACGCTACGCACTGCCCTCTCTCTCCCCTTTGGCAGTATGTTATGCCCCTTTAGTGGGCTCTTCATTTGACCAATGTACAGTTGTGTGGGTTCATGCGCGATTGCCGAGGCAAGAGCCTCTTGCACAGGTACTGGATTAGCTAGCGGCTAATCCCCCCGCAGGTACAGGTGAATTCGGAGAGGTTTCACGCCAGAAATCTCGTCCGATTCAAAGGGCAAGTAGCCCTACAGGTGCGGGAGCTCGAGGACTTGCTAGGGATGCGACCGGCACGCGAAACGGAGCCCGAAACAATAAATTACAGCCTGCTATGTATTTTTGCAGGTTTAGGGTTTTGGCCCTAAACGGACCCTAATACCCCCAGGAGGTTCGGGGACGCAAGGGGACCGCTGTACAGGTGATCTGGCGCATTTTCAGGGCTGAAAACAGAGAATTCAGCGTGCTGCAGATTCTCGCCAGGTTTTGCAAAGTGCCCGTATGCGTCGGGAAAGTCGGCCAATGCGTGGGAATACCGACTGTGAAGGGTTCTAGTACAGTTATGCTGCCGAAATTGGGGGCTGGAACAGTGGAAATTCAGCCGAGTTTGTGCGGGGCAGCTTGTAGGGAACCACAACGTTTATTCCCTCTTTTGAACAATAAAGAAATACCGAAAGGGGCACCTAAGTCAGAGGCCAATCTGGTGTCTGTCTACTCATACAGGTGCAATCTAGCAGCCTGTATCCCTCTCCCCTTTGTTGTGTCTTGAAAGTACAGGTAAAATAGACGACTAATAATGGGTGAAACCTAAATCAAGGTTTAAAGTAAAGTCTACCGCCCTTTTTGGATTGAACAGGCCGGTTTCATGGTTCCATCGACGGGATTAAATCACTTTTTCCCATAGAAGTGAGCCTTGGTCAGTTTTGGGCTTGAAGACACAGGGGATCATAGACCAGACACAGGGAATAGCAATTATGGCTGACAGACCAGATGATGTGACTGAAGAGGTTTCCTCTTCACAAGGTCAACACACATGAAGTGGGTGAGTCCTCAAGACCACCACAGACAGATGACGATATATTCAGGACCCAGTTAGCTACTGCTGTGGCTATGTTCACACAAGTAATGCAGAATCCGAGGTTTTTAGCCTTTCTGCAACCTCCTGTTCCGTCTCAGCAAGTTGGGTCACTGGATTATATTCAAAAGCCTGTTAAGGCTCGAGCACAGGTGATTCATACCGCACAGTCAATGGAAACACCTGTACACTTGACGGAGAACATGCAGTCTCCACAACCTATGCCTAAGGTGCAAGAACAGGTGGCTGAGATGCCAGTCTTTCAGGCTGTACCAGTTCAGCCCGCCACCTTTCAGCAGCCTATAGCTGGTTCTAATGGGCAGGGAAGCAACCTACAGGCTATGCAACAGGTCTTCCCACCACCTTCAGTACACCCTGGCTATTTTGGAGGTGGATCGGTATTCCAGAGCATGGCTGGTCATGCACCTGGAAATCAATTTTATACGCCAGGAACAGTGTTTGGGGGTGCTCAAACGATGATGCCTAACCCCATGTACAGTGTCATGGGTATGCAACCAGGGTTTCAGAGCACTCAGGGCCAATT
This sequence comes from Adiantum capillus-veneris, assembly GCF_014529385.1. NCBI lineage: Eukaryota > Viridiplantae > Streptophyta > Polypodiopsida > Polypodiales > Pteridaceae > Adiantum > Adiantum capillus-veneris. Next base: position 134,005 of record NC_140950.1, on the reverse strand, counting down.
TGGGATGCCACAGGCAAATTTTGGTATGGCTGGAATTACAAATCAGCAGCCAAATATGGCATTTCCAGGTCAAGTTAATAGCGGCCAAGGAACACAGATGAACCCTAATAGTGTTCCCATGTTTCAGTCACTTCCATATGACAATTTAACGCCGCTGGAGAGGCCAACTCCGTACAAAGAAGGTGGCAAAGGTATGACATTCACGACCTTTACAGGGTTTGATGACAGGAAGAAGGCTCTTTCATTCCTCCAGCAGTTTGACAAGGCCTATGCAGGGGGAAACTTTACAGAGGCTTCAAAGGTCCGCAAGGCAACCACTTTCTTGACAGGGAATGCGGGACAATGGTGGACAACTTTATTGCTTCAAGGGCAAGCTCCGTCCACATGGATTTATTTCAAGCAGATTTTTGCAGCAGCATGGTTATCTGATGACTTTGAAGCAGATGTCATGACAGAATGGCACCAGCTTAATGCTGCCACTTGAAAGAATCTGGATGATTACAATCAGAAGTTTTGGAAAGCTCTACTTCCAGTAACTTCCTATAGGTTTGTGCCATTGACAGAACAGATTGAAAAATGCTGTTGTGGCCTACCTAAAGGATTGAGAAAGTACTGTACGAAGACAAAAGTCACTACTTTGACGCAGCTCATCGAGGTAGCAAACACTGGCAATGGTTTGCTCAAGGGAGAAGATTGTGAATTTAACACTGGCGTCAAGGCAGGATCAGGCAAGAAAAATTCAGCCAAGAAGCACGTTCCCAATGAGGCTCCTAAAGGGACTCGGGAGTCAGCCAACGCAGGGAAAGACAAAGCTACGGCTGAATCAGAAAAAGGACCAACAAAGAAATGGAAAAGACGTTTTCCTCGCAAGTCAGAAGAGCAAAAGAAGGTCCTGAGGACAGAAAACAAATGCTTTATATGTGAGCAGCCTGGCCACATTGCTTACAACTGTCCTACAAAGAAAAGGCCAGCTGATTCTGAAGACAAGGAGGACAGGAAAGGAAAGAAGCCCATGGCTGGTCTAGTGCCAGAAATGGTGGGCGACAAGCCAAATTCAGATGCAAGTGAGCTTTGCAGAGCATGGGGAAAGGTCAGGGATCAAACAGTGCTTATCTTCTTTGATCCAGGTGCCAAAGCCAACTTTATTTCCCCAGAATTGGCTTCAAAGTTGAAAATCAGACCTGAAGAGATGGGGTATACAGCAGAGGCAGGTTTGGCATGTCCTGGCCATACATAGGCTGTGACACCCATCATTGGAAAGTTGCGTCTACATATCCAGTCCTATGTAGATGCTGAAGAATTTTACATCATGCCACTGGACGGATGTGATGTGTTGTTAGGTATTCCTTGGTTGTTTCGTGTACAGGGAATCATGGATGCCTACAACAAAAAGATCACTGTACACAGCAGGGGAAAGACTCACATTCTGGATGTAAAGCTTAAAGGGGAGTCTATTCCTACTGTATCAGCTTCTGCTATTACTTCTGTAATGAAAAAGCATCTTTCTGCGTACTTGGTTTTTGCACGTGAAGTGTCAGATTGTGATGAATCAAATTTATCTGTGCTAGATAAAGAAAGGTCAATGTTTCTACAACAGTATAGTGACTGTTTTTCCGATTCATTACCGTCTCAATTACCGCCAGAGAGACCCGAGGACCATGCAATAGATTTGGTGCCAGGCAATAGCCCACCAAATAAGCCTCCGTACAGGGTTAGTGCGGCTCAGCAGAAAGAGATAATGGGCCAAGTACAGGAGTTGTTAGAAAAGGGGCTGATTCAGCCCAATTCATCTCCATTCTGTTCTCCAGTGTTGTTGGTGCAGAAAAAGGATGGCTCATGGCGTATGTGCATCGACTACCGTGCACTGAACAAGAATACCATCAAGAATAGGTTTCCTATACCTAGAATTGATGATATTATGGACAAATTAGAAGGAGCAGCTATGTTTAGCAGGATAGATCTAAAGAGTGGGTACCATCAGATCCGCATTAGATCAGAGGATGTGCACAAGACTGCTTTTAGAACAACGTTTGGCCTTTACGAATTTTTAGTGATGCCCTTTGGTCTCACAAATGCTCCTGCTACGTTCAACGTTTGGCCTTTACGAATTTTTAGTGATGCCCTTCAATACGTTCATGGCCAAATTTGAAGACGGTGCATGATGTCCGAAGCTTTTTGGGACTATGCTCCTATTACAGAAGGTTTATCCGAAATTTCGCTGAGATTGCTTCACCTTTACATGCTCTTCAAAAGAAGGCAGTCACCTTTAGATGGACACAGAAAGAGATTTCAGCTTTTAATCTCTTAAAGGAAAAGATGACTTCGGATCCAGTCATTGTGTTGCCAGATCTTAGGAAGTCATTTGTGGTCCAGTGCGACGCCTGCGGTAGTAGCATTGGTGCAGTGCTAATGCAAGATGACAGGGTAGTAGCCTATGAGAGCAGAATTTTGCAAGGGCCAGAGATGACCATGCAGGTCTATGAGAAAGAGTTACTGGCTGTGATTCATGCGCTCTTAAGTTGGAAACACTACCTGCTAGGTGCAGATTTCGTTGTCCAAACGGATCATCAGACCTTGCGATACTTCTTGACACAAACAAAGTTATCTGAGAAGCATATGCGATGGGCAAATATCTTGTCCATGTTCCATTTTCAGATTGTGCATGTGGAAGGCAAGAAGAACGTTGTGGCTGATGCCTTGTCAAGGAAGCCACAAATTTCAGCTGTGTCGATTCCTTATCATCATGAACTTGATGATATGAGAGAACAATATGCAAATGATGAAGATTTTGCAAGGGTCTTCGAGCATCTAATGGATGGACAACGTCATGAACACTATCTTCTCAAAGATGGGTTCATGATGATGCATGGCAGATTGTGTGTGACAAAGCCATTGCGACACAAAGTTATGGAAGAAAGTCATGTCCCACCGTATGCAGGGCATCGTGGTATCGATGCTACAGTTAAAGCGGTTGAGACATTCTTCTATTGGCCTACATTGAGAAGGGATGCGGATGCCTTTGTGCGAGAATGCCTAATATGCCAAAAGGTCAAGTTTGACAGGCAAAAGGCACCAGGGTTATTGCAACCACTACCTATTCCAGATAAACCATGGGAAAGTATTGCTATGGATTTTATCTTTGATCTTCCGAGAACGCAGACAGGAAACGATGGTATTTGGACCATTATTTGCAGATTCAGCAAACAGGCTCATTTTATTCCTGTCAGGAAGAAGATAAAGCCAGATCAGATGGCACGCTTGTTTATGAGCAATATTTTCAAGTATCATGGCATGCCACAGTCGATTGTTAGCGACCGTGATCCACGCATGACAAGTTTGTTCTGGAGAGGCTTGTTTGAGAATATGGGCACCACGCTCAAATTCTCTTCCTCATTTCATCCTCAAACAGATGGGCAGTCAGAAGAGGCAAATTCTACTGTCCTAGATCTGCTGAAGTGCTATGTGTCAGAGCATAAAGGAAAGTGGGAGCAGTATTTGCCATTGGTAGAGTATGCATACAATAATACAGTGCATTCATCAACTGGCAAGGCACCCTTTGAGATAGTTGAAGGTGGCAAGAAAGTTCCTCCCATACTGCATACAAAGGACAAGATATTTGAAGCAGATAAGTATGTTCAGGACATGGATGAAATGTACAAGAAGGTCAAAGTGGCCTTACAAAGGACTCAGGCAAAGCAAAATAAAGCAGCTGATCGTCACCGTCGTGAAGTGGTATATTCACTTGGTGATTGGGTGCTTTTACGCTTTGAAAAGGCAAGGTTAAGAGATGAAGGGCAAGGAAAGACTGTTTCCAAAGCTCAGCATGCGTTACTATGGGCCTTTTCAAGTGTGCGACATAATCAGTGATGTTGCATATAGACTAAAATTGCCTGACAGTTGGAAGATTCACAATGCGTTTCATGTGAGTCTTCTCAGACCCTATGCGGGTGATGTGCCAGAAGATATGCCAGCTGAAGATCAGCCGGAAGTCGAAGAACTTGACGAGATCTTGGTCCCTGAACAGATTTTGGCACACAAAGAAAGGAAAGTAAAAGGCAAGGTTGCTAGGCGTTACTTGGTAAAGTTCAGAAACTATCCACCAATGGATGCTAAGTGGATGGAAGAAGGTGAACTTGCAGAGTCACCAACTGTGTTATCACTTTACCTTGAAGCCTTCGATTTGCAACCTACCTTGACCCCTTGAGTTTCAAAGCTACATGGATTGTCAGTGTGACAATGGCTTCTGAAACAAATGATGTACATGGTATTTAAAGTGAGCTCAAATCAAATACCTGTTACATGAATGTTAGAGCTGTACAGATTGTCAGTTTGGCAATTGCTCTTATGGAATGTCCAAAAGTTTGGTTAGTGCTATAGAACTGAGTATTTCTTGTCAGTTTGTCAAGGATACATTGATTACTTCTATTGAAGGGTACATGTGTAACTGCATTCTTAAACTGTCGGTTTGGGTATGCTCGAAAGTGTTACGGGATCCAACGTGTACTATAAGACAGTGGCAAAATGTGCAGCTACCATTTTGTCATTGGAAAGTTAGTGACTCAAAGCAATGGCAGAGTGCGCAGCTACCACTATGTCATTGGGACAGGGTTCACACGCAGGCAATACATGAGTCGACGAGGTGTTGAATACACCAGGGTTGACAATGAGCATGTATGTGTCGTATATGTGTCGACAGGTGTTGAATATATCAGTGTTGACAGTAAGCATGTACGACATAGATGCAAACGAGGACGTTTGAGATTTCAAGAGGGAGGTATGTCACCAGCGTGTGACTACTATCTATCCTTTTGGTTGATTTCTTTCTTATTATCTATTTACTTTCACTTCTTGGAAACACCCCTCGGGAAATCTAACTGCCCTGCATTACATAGCTAGTGTGGAACTGTCCAGAGGGAGTCCAGGCCTGAGGGCAAGAGAGCACTAAGGTTGGACAAGGACTATGGTTAGCCAAGTGGGGTCATTGACTAGCCAAAGTGGAATCCTTAGCTACAGAGGCTACATTTCAGTTCTGGATGTGGCCGCAGTGTACAAAGAGGGTCGGATGACCTAGAAAGATACAATGGCAGCATCTCCTAAAATTTAGGGAACTGCTATTTTGGGACCTAAAAAATGTCTTCGCGTCTTTACGTGCAGTTTGACATGCGGATCATTTTGTTACTCTGTGGCCAAGTCAACAGAGGCTGCAGGTGAGATATTTTTAGACCCGAGGGTCTAAAGCGGGAAAATGCACAAATGAGTGACACTTGGCACTCTGAGGCCAGTTTACTACTTATAGAGAAGGCAAAAACGTGATTTATAGCTGGGAGGCTCATTTTGCAAGTCTCTGTCACAGGTTAAGAGCTATGGAGTGCTTGCTTTCCCTCCTATGTACAGTGCGGTGCCAGGAGTGATGCCCTGCACGCTACGCACTGCCCTCTCTCTCCCCTTTGGCAGTATGTTATGCCCCTCTAGTGGGCTCTTCATTTGACCAATGTACAGTTGTGTGGGTTCATGCACGATTGCCGAGGCAAGAGCCTCTTGCACAGGTACTGGATTAGCTAGCGGCTAATCCCCCCGCAGGTACAGGTGAATTCGGAGAGGTTTCACGCCAGAAATCTCGTCCGATTCAAAGGGCAAGTAGCCCTACAGGTGCGGGAGCTCGAGGACTTGCTAGGGATGCGACCGGCACGCGAAACGGAGCCCGAAACAGTAAATTACAGCCTGCTATGTATTTTTGCAGGTTTAGGGTTTTGGCCCTAAACGGACCCTAATACCCCCAGGAGGTTCGGGGACGCAAGGGGACCGCTGTACAGGTGATCTGGCGCATTTTCAGGGCTGAAAACAGAGAATTCAGCGTGCTGCAGATTCTCGCCAGGTTTTGCAAAGTGCCCGTATGCGTCGGGAAAGTCGGCCAATGCGTGGGAATACCGACTGTGAAGGGTTCTAGTACAGTTATGCTGCCGAAATTGGGGGCTGGAACAGTGGAAATTCAGCCGAGTTTGTGCGGGGCAGCTTGTAGGGAACCACAACGTTTATTCCCTCTTTTGAACAATAAAGAAATACCGAAAGGGGCACCTAAGTCAGAGGCCAATCTGGTGTCTGTCTACTCATACAGGTGCAATCTAGCAGCCTGTATCCCTCTCCCCTTTGTTGTGTCTTGAAAGTACAAGTAAAATAGACGACTAATAATGGGTGAAACCTAAATCAAGGTTTAAAGTAAAGTCTACCGCCCTTTTTGGATTGAACAGGCCGGTTTCACTTTCCTCATACATAACCTCAAGCTCTACAGGCTCTTCAAGGCTAAAAGAGATATCTTGGTCAAGCTCCATTGTATGAGATACATATTCTGACGAAGTTGAAGCCTCTAGACTGAGCCAGAACTGCAATTGAAGCTCTCTCCAAGTCTTTAGGAGCATCCTACCACTTTCAACCATAGAAAATACCTCAGGTGGTTGATGAAAAGCCAGAAAAAGAGCCGGCTTCATGCTTCGCCAACTCCACTGGTCCTCGTCCGCTGGCAAATCATGAATATAAGCCACGTCTCCCAAAAGTCATTGGTATGCATAGTTAGCCTGCTCATCATCTTCCAAAATTTGGAGACGCTCAAACTCCCTCTCCACAACTTGAAACCATGCAGAGATGTCTTCTCCAGGACCACCAGTAAAATGCCTGCTTGAAGCCATGTCCATATTGGATCACCTGCAGATAAGACCATTGTAAACTGAAGCTCTGGAGTTCGGTCCTCAGTGGCGGGCACCAAAACAATGACAGAAGAAAGCCGGAACGGGGCACCTCTATAGCAATGCTTCTCTGTCAGTTCGGGATCACAAACCTATCCACTCAAACACGTGCAATTACAACTCCAAAGACTATATAGAGCTACCAACTCAAGCCCTCTCCCAAGTAACTTATAGGGAAACTCCATAAAGTCGGGCAAAAGGCCGCCCTGTCCTGCTGGCTGATCCGCACGCTAGGGTTGATCGCTGAAAAGGCTGGCAGAATAGCCATCTTCTGCAAAAGGCTGATGTATCTGCCTCATTTAACGCATGCTCTGGTAGATCAGTGCAGATTACCCTTGATGCTGAGTTGTGCAAACACACACTCATCTGAGAGGCCACGAGTAGGACAGATATCAACTCCTATCCAATAGCCCCACATCACTAATGGCATGTACGGCTTTTCTAATTGCCCACGACCTTATTCGAAACCTTCAAAAGTCCCCCCACAAAGCTTGAGTGCCGCAAACTGTGATCCATAGCCAGGTCTCGCCTTCTTTTATCTGGTTTTTAATGTCGCCATCTATCTCACTGGCCCCCAAGGTGAATGATGGCTCTTATCAACAATTGAAAGCATGCAAAACAACAGGCTAAATGTCGCGTAACTTTGGAGAGAACTCCGACTCACTTATCATTGGCAGCAACTCCTCCATGACTACCCCGGTCTGCTTTAAGATGCCTCAGCACAAAAACAAACCACGCAACACCTCCACAAGGGAGCAAGCTCCTTCATTTGCCCACAACCTGGCTCTTCCCTGCATGCTCCACACCTGCTACCATTGGTAGCTCCATTTCCCCCCTTCTAATTGGTGATTCCCCTTGCATAGCTGGATGATAGTACTGCAGCCAAAACATATGCGTCCCTGTTTCCCCCCAAGCTGGCACTCTCAGCCTCTCCCTCTCTCTCTACTCGCCACCACTCCCCTTTCCAAAAACGACCTCCCACTACTCACGGCTCTCCCGTAGTTATCAAAGACACTTTTTTCATTTAACCCTCTACCTTTGCTTGTAGATACATTAGCCCACCCTTGCACCAACAATAATAAAGTGAGTCCAAGCATGCAATACAAAACCTCTCAACGAAACTCACACAAGCTCAGACTCACCAACTGCATCGAGCTCGCACATCCCAAAAATTCTTCAACATAGCTTCGAAGGAGAACCTCCAAATAACAATACATATTATATCCATTTTGACCAAAAACATCAGCAAACAGACAAGACAAACCAAACCTTTCTACATCCGCCTTTACAAACCACTTCCCAAGTGCAACGGGCTATGCATGCCTACGTACAAGAGGCAATTTGACAAGCATTCCTGCTCTACTGATTAGCTTCTTGCCCATTCAAAAAACGCTTGACAACGTGCGAGGCTCCTACTAGATGCATGGCAGTCTGTTCCGCACGCTGATCTGGCAAAGATCCGTGGGTTTTAGCGCTGATTACGAGGTTTAATTAACAGTAAAGGGATGGCCCAGATTGGCCCCCCCCCTCCCCTGTACTTTGACGGTTCATAGCCTCTGCTTCGCGACGCTGACCTTGACGGAAAGAAAAATACTTCCAACACCCATAGCATAACCCCCAATCATTTATGGGTGCCAAACATTTACAAAACCTTCATCACAAACCAGTAACGAAATGTGAGGGTACATCAACTGTGAAGTTCTTCTAGAAACTATACCAACAAATATATGACAAAAATTCTAGATGAGAATCGACACCCAATCATGACATGAAACCCTTAAGACTTTGCTGCCGCCGCCGCCTGTATGACAGCTTCTCGAAAGAGCGTGCAATGAGTCAAGAGGCGGGCTTTGTCGGGGACGGCGGGTGTGACTGCGGGCAGTTGCGCCATGGCGGACAGCCACCGATGCATGCGTGGGCACTGCTCAGGGCCCGGGAATGTAAACGCGCCCAAGCTCTCATACGTCTCCTTCCAGCTTACCAGAGAGGCCATCACGATGTCTGGCAAACAGGGGCAGTCATTCCCAAAGAAGAAAGGGCCAGCGTTGCCCCCTCCTGCTGACTCCGCAGCAGTCTCCGCCAACCCTTTCTCAAACCAGAAAAACTGCTCCACGATGTCTCGCCTTGCAGCTTCATGCTCTTCCCCTACTTTCTTCATCAGCTTCAAGCCGGTCTCTATAAACTGAGTCAAGACCATAAAAAGCAGCATATCTCTCTCTCTCTCTCTCTCTCTCTCTCTCTCTCTCTCTCTCTCTCTCTCACACACACACACACACATTAGGGCTTACTTTACAATTGCCATATTGAGCCCAGAAGCGGGCCAGAGCATTCAAGCGAGCCTTGCCGGGGAGGAGTGCAGCTCTTTGTGCCCCGCCTGCAGCATCCCACGATGGTGGCCATGCTTCCTCTATATACTCTAGGATTACAAGGGACTGAGAGACGGGCTTGTCGTTATGAATGAGCACGGGCACCTCCTTGTATACGGGATTGGATTGCAGCAGCAGGGGGCTCTTCTGGTAGGGGATGTCCTCATCCACGTACGTGAACGCCACCCCTTTGATGTTCAAGGCTATGGCGCAGCTCATGGCAAAGGGGCTGGCCCATAAGTTGAGCAGCTGCACCACCTCTGCACCCCCCGCCCCCTCTTCTACGTCCATTACTCTTCCCCCCGCCTCCTCTACGTCCATTGCTCCTCCTCCTCCTCCTCCTCTGATCTGGGCAGGACCTCGACTTATTCTCCTTTGGATACAATTTCCTAAGCATGTGGCCTCAGTAAACTAGTTGCCACCGTGTTTTACAATTGTGCATTGGTTCCATCAGTGTGTCGTACACATTTCGAAAAAAGATGTAATAAACCGAATCTTTCAAAATCCTGTCGGTAGCTTGCAAATGGGCGACAAGCTCGGCGAGCTGGCTGAATCTTGTTCTGGAGAGGCAAGGCAGCTTGGAAGTGGGCGAAGAGCTCGACGATGTGTTGGTTGAACAAGCAGGGCAGGCCACAGCTGTGCGCGACGCCACGAGGGGGAAAGGAGGGAACTGCTTTATGGGTTTTTTTTCAAATGGGAACTGCTTCATGATTTTTTTCAATTTATTTAGCACAGCTGGTACTACACATGCTATTCGCCAACATGGTTTAGAGTAGTAATTGCTGCTGCTGTCTGCATGCGTTCGAACCTTGCATTCATATTCCTTTTACAAAAGGACTTCACACGAGATGAAGGGGCAAATACCCATGGAATATGCCTGACTATTGAATAAGTTGATGAAGCTACCAGTAGGATCAGTACACTGCTACTGGTTTTGGAATTGACCTTTTGGCATCTCTTATTTGGCAGTGTAGCGTTGTAGGCTTCATTTGTTGAAAGCCACTGATAGGGCTTTTAAACAAGGTAAGGTTGTGACTTGTCACCACGATCTAGAGAGAGAGAGAGAGAGAGAGTGATGAAATGAAATGAAACGTTAAACGTCTGCAAAAGGCCTAACAGACCTATCAGATGACTTGTCACGACGATCTAGAGAGAGAGAAAGAGTGATGAAATGTTTAGTAACATCTGCAAATGGCCTAACTGACCTATGAGACCAAACGGTTACAACATCATCAGCTTTTTCAAGCTTGAGAGAGAAAGAGAGAAAGAGAGAGAGGCTTCATATGATCATGATATTAATTAAGTAAAGAAATGTCAGCCAAAAAGAGAGAGAGATGTTGAAGATGATGAAACAGGAAACAGAAGAAAGACAGCAACTCAGAGTAGGAAGAAGATGGAGAAGGAGAAGACACAGAGCTTGTGTACGAGATCTCTGTAGTCTCTCTCTGTATTGGAATAATAATAATGTGTACAAACTCAGAGCTACAAAGCTTATATGAAACCCTAAGAGATAAGGTGTCCTTTCACACCGGATGTCCAGGGGGAAAAACCCAGTGGGAGAAAAGTGCCCCTGGTGAAGCGCGTATACACACTAACACTACTACATGTCTACAAATCCCCCCTGTAGTGATAGTGTGAATCCGTACAAGGTAGCAGATCATCATGTGTATGAGAGTAAGCCCAAAGCTTTTCGGAAAGCTTCAAACTTTTCTCGTGATAACGCCTTCGTAAATAGATCTGCAATGTTATCCTGTGTAGGACAGTAAGTTAGTGTGATCTCCCCTGCATGTAGCCTTTCCCTGACATAGTGGTAGTGAACCTCTATGTGCTTTGTTCTTGCATGAAATACTGGATTCCTTGCAACTGCCATAGCACTCTGACTGTCAGTGAAAATGGTAGTGGGTGCCTGTTGACACTCACAAAGATCTGCCAATAACCTGCGTATCCATACACAATCAACTGTTGCCGTGAAAGCTGCCCTGTACTCAGCTTCACAAGTTGATGTAGCCACTGTGGGTTGCTTCTTGCTTAGCCAAGATATACATGCATTTCCCAAGAAAAAACAATTGCCACTTGTGGAATGCCGTGTGTCAAAATCACCAGCCCAATCTGAATCGCTGTAACCAAGAAGCTGCATAGAACTGTGCTTTCCATACATATCCCCCCTTGGAAAGAACATGGCAAGATTAGGGGTACCTTAAAGGTAACGAAGTATGCGCTTCACAGCTTGCCAATGATGCATACCTGGGCTGTGCATAAATCTGCTTGCTTGTGAAACCCCAAATTGAATGTCTGGACGAGTGTTGCCTGCCAAATATATCAAGCAACCAACCGCTGCTGCATAAGTATGTACATCAAAAGGTTCTCCAGCATCGTGCATGCTCAACTTTGATCCAGTTTCTACGGGTGTAGAGATTGGCTTACAATTTTGCATACCAAACTTGTCCAAAATTTTATGCAAATATTTTGCCTGCAACATGTATATGCCATCCTCTGATTGCACAAACTGAATACCCAAGTAATAATGTAGCAAACCAAGATCAGACATCTCAAAGGTTTTTCTCAAAGCATCTTTAAACGCTTCAATTTCATCTGCATTATTGCCTGTAAGAAGCATATCATCCACATAAAGTGTTAGCATAATGAGAACTCCATCTCTCTTTTTGACATACAAAGTACTTTCTGTTGGACTATTCTGAAATCCCTGGCCAATCAAATAAGTATGTATCTTCTCATACCATGCTCTTGGAGCCTGTTTGAGACCATACAAAGCTTTACGCAATCTACATACCTTTTGCTCTTGACCTTTTACAACAAAACCACTTGGTTGACTTACATAAACTTCTTCCTGCAAATCACCATTCAAAAAAGCAGTTTTGATATCCAACTGATGCACTTTCCAACCATGATGAGCAGCAATTGCAACTAGTGATCTAACTGTGGACGCACGAGAAGTAGGAGCAAAGGTTTCATCATAATCTATGCCTTTCTGTTGCGCATAGCCTTTTGCCACAAGCCTTGCTTTGTACCTGTCAACAGTACCATCTTGTTTCCTTTTTACCTTAAAAACCCACTTTGTACCAATAGGCTTTTTACCTGTAGGCAAGTCCACTAGATCCCATGTATGATTCTTATGAATAGAATCAATTTCTTGCTGCATAGCATCTTTCCACTGAACACACTCTAAAGCTTGTTCAAATGAATCAGGCTCATCTGCATCACAAAGAGTGCTAAAGCAAGCCAAATCTACTTGCTCTCTGCCAAAAGTAGTACCAGCACGTGTTTTCCGTGGCAACGGTGCATCCAACTTGCTATCCTGCAAAGTTTTCTGAACCCATTTAGGCAAGGTTCTTTCTTCCCTGAGAACTTCTTGCTCTTCACGCACAATTTCCTCTACATCATGAGGTGTCACATGCTGATCAAAAGATTGATCAAGATTATCAACCTGTTGTGAATCTTGATTTTCCACAAAAGAAGGAAGCAAACCTTCAAATACATCATGTGTTTGCATATGAGGTACATCAAAAGCAACCATAGGTTGAGCAGTAGTTTCTGCAAAAATTACATCACGACTTTCAAAAATCTTGTTTGTAGCAGGATTGTAAAGTCTATAACCTTTACTTCCACTACTGTACCCCACAAATATACATTTGATTGCCTTATCATCAAGCTTCCCACGTAACTGCTGAGGGATGTGAGCATAAGCAAGACAACCAAAAACACGAAGATAACTGACTGAAGGTTTTTTGTCATACCAAGCTTCATATGCAGTAATGGTCTTCAAGGCACGAGTAGGACACCTGTTCAAAACATGTGCTGCACAAGCAACTGCCTCCATCCATAGCTTATGAGGCAAACTCTTAGCCTTGAGCATACATCTAGCTGTCTCCATTAAAGACCTGTTCTTCCTTTCTGCAACACCATTTTGTTGTGGTGTGTATGGCATAGTGCATTGGTGTTTAATGCCTTTCTTTCCCAAAAAATCCTTAAATGCACCTGACATGTATTCACCTCCTCGATCGGTACGAAGAGTCTGTACTTTGCAACCTGTTTCATTTTCAACCATGGTGACATAATGTTGAAAAACTGCAAACACGTCTGACTTTGCTTTGAGTGGATACACCCAACAAAACCTGGAAAAGTCATCAATGAAGGTCACAAAATAAAGGATGTTTCCTATAGATGGCGTCCTCATAGGACCACATACATCACTGTGTACAAGCTGCAACTTTCGTGTCGCTCTAACTGAACCATCCTGTGAAAATCCAAATCTGTGCATCTTTCCAAGAACGCAACCTTCACATACATGTCTTGGTGGCATCTCCAATAAAGACAAATCATGCACCATATTATGACGTTGTAAAGTCATCAAACTGCCATAACTAACATGCCCAAATCTAGCATGCCACAACTCAGCATCCTGCATGGCCTGAGTCTTTGTTTCTGCAATACATACCTGAATCTGCTTTTCATAACGATCTAGCACAAATAGTCCATTTTCCAGCGTACCTGTAGTGATAAGAGAATAACCATTCTCTCGATCTCGTACAACACATCTGTCATCCTCAAAAATGACCCGAAGACCATTTTTTGCAAGAGAGGATACAGACAACAAATTCTTCTTGATCCCTGGAACATATAAGACATCTGGCAAGCATAAATCTGAACCATCTGAAATGGTAATCAAAATCTTACCAACGCCTTTGATTGGATAAGAAGCATTATTTGCACATGTCACCTTCTTTCCTGCTGGAGCTGCATCCAATGAACAAAACAAATCCTTCCTTGAAGTAATATGCCTGGATGCACCACTATCAAAGTACCAAATCATTTGTGTCTTGTCAACACTGTAAGCAGAAAAATTTGAACATACTACAAAAGCATAAGAATCCTGCACAAAGTTTGCAGACTCTTCTTTAGCTGTAGAAGAATCACCAGAAGCTGAAACAACCAAACTTGACTCTTTCTTCTTTTCTTTAGCAATTCGCTTTTTACACTCACTAATGTAGTGACCAGGTTTCTTGCAGTAGTGACATTTACCTTTCTTCTTGGACTTGTCGGAATCACCTTTAGACTTCTCTGAAGATTGTCCTGCACTAGACTTGGAGTAATGAGCACTCTCTTTACCCCTGTTTTTGTTCTGTACAACAAGAGCATGATCCATACCATCCACCTGTAAAGACTTGTTCTTACGTGATTGATCCTCCTGCAATAGCAAAGCCACTAACTCTTCAAAATGAAGAGGGTCAGGATTAGCTCGCAAAGACAGAGTCAAAGAAGTCTGAAAAGTCAAATAAGATGGTGGTAGTGAATTGAGTGTTTTGGAAACCAAGTCCTTCTCTGGAATCACTTCATCAATGCTAAGCAATTGCTCTTTAAGATCCCTGATTTTTGTAAGATGCTCGACAATATCGTCACCTTCGTCCATCTGTATTTTGTCAAGTTGTTTCTTCAAAAACTCTATTCTGGCAGCATTTCTTCCTCCAAACATAGCTTGCAGAGTGTTCCAAGCATCCTCAGAAGTTCTGCAAGATCTGATATGTGGTGTGATTGTCCTCTTTATGGTTAAGGCAATCACAGCCATAGCCTGTGCATCTTTAGTATCCCATCTCTTTTGCTCTGGAGTGACTTGTGAGGGTCCTGCACCAACAGCTGCACCACGACCAGGCGTGGCAGGTGCAATGCTACCTGGACGAACTTCATCTCCAGATACATAATCCCACAATCCTTTACCAACCAAAACATTTTTGGCCATAAAAGACCAAAGAGAATAGTTGGTACCATCCAATTTGTCTTCGGATGTAAACGCACCAAAAATCTCTTTCTCCGTAGATTGAGCCATACTGTAGATGCACACAAGAGAGCAAAAGAACCTCCAAGAGATTCACAAATCTCCTCTCCAATCCAAGCAAAACTCTACACAAAATCTCAACACAAAGCTAAGACAAGCTGCTTCCCAAAAGAACTGTTTACCTGAAGAAAATCTGTCAAAAAGCACACCCTCTTGATCTAAACGCCTCCGAAAAGTAACTTCTGCTACGCTGCTCAGAACAAAATTCTGAGGGCTCGAACGGCTTCGAAAGGGGGGTAAAACACCAGGTCGCCTGGTCAGAATACTCCCGGAACGTCGAGGATGCTCCCACGAACAAATTTTCCGAAAACTGCCTGAAAACTGCGATTGCGCGCGCGGACGCGAAAACGCAAGTAGAGGCTCTGGAAATCACCTCGCTCTGATACCAATTGTTGAAGATGATGAAAAAGGAAACAGAAGAAAGACAGCAACTCAGAGTAGGAAGAAGATGGAGAAGGAGAAGACACAGAGCTTGTGTACGAGATCTCTGTAGTCTCTCTCTGTATTGGAATAATAATAATGTGTACAAACTCAGAGCTACAAAGCTTATATGAAACCCTAAGAGATAAGGTGTCCTTTCACACCGGATGTCCAGGGGGAAAAACCCAGTGGGAGAAAAGTGCCCCTGGTGAAGCGCGTATACACACTAACACTACTACATGTCTACAAGAGAGAGAGAGAGAGAGAGAGAGACCCAAAAGGAATTTGTCAACCAACACATGTGATGGTGTGCAAGAATCTACATGTGGTATATACATCTGAAGGTTTCATTTAACGGTGGAGGAATTGCATCGAAAGGAGTTGAGAAGCCCCTATGGTCTCTCTGGACCAAAAATGAAGCGTTAAGCCTTAGTCTTGATGAAAGCTTGTCTCTCTCCTCTCCATTGACCGACCATTTTGACAAACTCGAAATCTTTTGCGCACCATTTTAGGCCTCGGCGGTGTGACCATGCATGGTCGCATCCCCAACATGAGTGTATGGTGACGCTCATTTGCTATTCATGTCTTGAACTCTCTTTGATGAGCATCCTGCTACTACTCTGACTGCATCTCTAAGATTTTGTTATTGCCCCAAATTCTCAAGATTTGTTAGCTATCTCATTCTCACGATCTACACACACACACATGCACACACAAAAATGGGGAGGGGGGGAGGGGAGCTCCTATACTTGAGTTAGAGAGCCCCGGGGTGGGAGATGTAGTCTGCGGTGCAGGTCTTGTCAAGAAAGGGTAGAATTGAGATTGACAGATGTTTGCAATGTAAGGGTGGGGGGTGGGGCTATGAGCAGGAGCGCTCCACGGTTCTCCCTCAATGCCAAATTCCTAGCTTCCATTCCTAGCTCTCCTATCAAGGAAAAGAGCCCTCTTGGAGTGGCGGGCATGCACCTCCTTACTAACACCCCATTGGCTGAATGCATCAATAACCTTGTCATTTCAGTGGTTTCTTTCTTGCTCCTACTCGGTGAGAGGGGTTGGAATGCAATTTGTTGCAAACTAGTATTCCATTTTTTCTCAAAACCTTCCGACTGAACATCCAAGGTTGGCAAATGGTTGCGAACGAGGTGCCAAACCCAACACCATGAGAACAACCCCTTATAGTTTTTGGATGCCATGTTTGATTCAAACGGACAACACATCATTAGCTCCATTATACAGGTTGTAAACCTATTTAATAAACCCACTATACTTATCCTACTCACTCTCGTTAGCCTCCTACCAAGTTGTCAATGTTAATAAACCCATATGTCAAAGAATCTAGGAATCTTTAGTTGATTTTTTGGTCCCACATGAAAACGTTTTCCACATTAGTGTGATGTGCTTTTAAGCCATAAAAGTAGAAAACACTTTTGAATTTTACCGCCTAAAAAAGAAAAGGTGTTGCTCGGAACTTGCTCCTCAAGATAAGCCCATCCCTCAAGTTAGGAAGCACTTAAAAATTCACAGAAAGTCATGAGTATTAAGGAAATTTAAGAATATTACGATTTCTTAGAAAAAGGGAAGATACACTTCACGTGCATTCCAAAAGTAGTTTGAAAGTGGTGTGTGAGATCTCGCTCTATCTACTAATGATAGAATGGGAGAAGGGATTCCGACCCTCTCCCCCCATGTGGTAGCATAAGGGTCCTCCGATAATGGCATCACACCCCCCCTCCCCTGTGCACCGACGCACAACAATCTCTCTCTCTCTCTCTCTCTCTCTCTCTCTCTCTCTCTCTCTCTCTCTCTCTCTCTCTCTCTCTCTCTCTCTCTCTCTCTCTCTCCATCCATAGTGCGCACTGCAGCCAGGTGTTACGGCGAACAACCTAGGATGAGGTCCGGCACTTGACATCTCCTCCCTACACCATCCCGCACTCCCTGGCTGTAAAGTGGCACTCAAGTTTCCCATTGCAAGATCGATTCGAGGAGATTTTCAAAAATTCCCCCACTCATGTGGTGGGCTTGATTATTCTTCTCCCATTCCCCCCTTCACTTTGTCTTGGCTACCATGGACACTAATGTGTGACCCGTTGGCTTCCCCCCTTGCAGGCTTGCAAAGACTTTCATTCTACCTGCAAGTGCTCTCTCTCTCTCTCTCTCTCTCTCTCTCTCTCTCTCTTTGTGTGTGTGTGCCTGGCAGGATCTTACAAGTTGAGCTTAGCCACCTCTACAGATTTGCGGAGAGTATGCCGTTGGTGCTACTACCATGCGACAACTTGATATACCAAGTGGTTTTTGACACACCTCTACCACAAGAGACCGAAGCTACAATGTCTCTAGTGCAACTTATGAGTGTTGGCATCTCCATCACGCTTTGTAGTTCACCCATCCCTTTAATGCAGGGATGTTCTATTCAAAGGGTAGCCGCATAGCGAGCATCTATGATGGCTTGCATAGAAGCCTAGAGGTCCCCAAGAGCTTCCATGTGAATTTTATGGTTAGCAAGCTCAGTGCATGCGTGCCTCATTTGTCTCATGCATGGTTGCGTTCTTGCGCTCCTCACCCCCCAGTAACCCAAAAGCAACTTATTGGGAACTCGTTTTCATTTTTTTTCGAAAATACTTCACATAAACCGAAAAAGTTCGTAACATATTGAGAACCTCAACGTCATGTGAACAGCCGACATGTGTGGCTAGAGGCTCCAAATGTTGCTGCATTATTGTAATTTGTATCATGGCTTTCATGTGGGTGGGTCACGAAGGTTGGGGCAACAAACAAATTTTTCTTCTGATTGATAACACCGTAGCATGGCACAATAGTTAGGCCTCTAGCAAAGGGTCGCTAGGTGTAGGAAAGTGCCATCAAGGGTCATGAGTCACAACGCACAGTAGGGCCTATGCCCATAGTATTTGGCAGTGAGCAACTTTGATTCCGCACTACGTAGACTGCTCTCGCGGAGAGCAAGCGATGTGCAACAAGTGCACCGACCCGCGTCACGCACAAATGTGAAGCAACCTGTGACATGCAAGGAGACAGAAAGAGGAAACGAAACGAAATGAAATATTCATTAACGTTTGCAAAAGGTTAGACGGAGACACTTGGAAAGGGGGGGAAATACCCCCCCCCCCCCCCCCCCCCCCCCCCCCCCCCCCACCCCACACACACAAAGGGAGATACCCCCAAAGGGCCTAGAAACCATGGGGGGGCACATAAATGCAGCACATGTTGTTTTTTAACTAACTAATTGAAACATTTTGTAGTTCATCAAAGCAAGATTCAAATTGTTGATTGACTAAACCCACATTGAAAACACTATCAAGGATGCTTAATTTACAATGCTCATGGAGGGTTGAACTTTCAAGGCACTAACATGGTAATGATGGAAACATTATGCTAGAGTGTACACACATGGACACTATTGTTGGAGCTATAGTAGGTGCTACACCACTAGATAGCGGCATCGTACTAGCTATCGCTGTCATAGGTGAACTTGCCATTATGCTCATCGTTGGAGTAGCCATTGTGGTATTTCTAAAAGAGATCTGAGACAAATCTGGAAAACTAAATGTATTGCTAGTAGGCTCAACTTGCATTGAGACTGGACTGGCGAAACAACATACGAAGGATCTATGGGACTCACTGAAGGAGTCTCCATCTGTGACAGAGTCGGTTGTTTGCCCTTGCTCGTATCTAAAAATCACGTAGGACCCGTTGAAGGCAAGTTCATCCTTTGGTTCTGCCTCTCCGACTTGATAATCCTATGGATGACATTGCAATCATGTGTCGTTGTCCCTCTATACTAGGGGCACTAGATGTGGATTGTACCACTTCTAACCAACCCACATGATAGGTATAGCCTGTGTAAAGGTCAGTAAAAGTCTTTGTGCGTAGGTCATATTCCCAATTTCCATTGAGAAACGACTCCTCTAGGTTTGGTGCACTCAATGTTCCTCTTGAAGTGGAAGCAATGTCGCTTCCCGCGGTCAAGCTTCTAGCGGTTGCTACCCTAGGAGATGTTTCAAAAGATGGTAGCTCGATGGGACCCTCGTTAAATGAAGTGGGTAGGATATCCACATGGACACTCCTAGGAGGTGTCGGGTCTACACGAGATATGAATGGTGAATTTACTTCCCCCATCCCTTCATTTACTTCAATAGGCGCAGGTTCAGAGCGAGTGGCTCGACTAAAGGTCTCCATTAGACGACTAGAAAAACTAGCAGTAGGCTATGGAACCAGGGGAGGCGTGTCTTGATTTGGATTCTTTAGGTTTTGTGTAGGGTATCCCTCCATCACGTTGTAGTCGGATGAAGAGTCGCTTGCCACTAGGTGTGGATCTTGAATGACACTACCTTGAGTCTCGGCCGAAGGCCCGGAACCTAACGTAGGCGGGTAGTGTGAACTTGGGTAAACTGAAGCCCCCTCTAGTTGATCAAACTCTAGCACTTGGCCAGAGCGTAAATGCATAAGGGTTCAGTGTCCTAGAGGTGTTGGCAAGCAACCTCGGATGTGTTTCGTCCGTTTTCTTATGTGTTTTTCTTCTAGGTCTTATTTAATTGTTTGTGTATTTGATCTACCCTTTGTAGACTCGCTTATTGGACTAGGGCTTGCGATAGCTCGTAACGAGCGTATCGATCGGGAGGTCTTGGCGCACTTTACAACACATTGTTTGACCAACCGAGGTGCCCGAGGCTCCCAAAATAGCCAATTTCTACCTAGGGAGGTGGGGGAAAGAGCTAATTTCAAGGGTGACACTTGGAGGGAGAGGCCTCCCTTTTATCCCACATACAAGGCTTCTCCTTGAGGAGCTAGCATATATATATAGAACCATACTTACACTATATCATAAGACCAAGCCCAAGCCCAAGCCCATGCTCATGCTCAAATTGGGGTTTTTGGACATTCAATTTTTTTTTCCGCATTTGCGTGAAGACCCACTGCCAGAATTTTTGTTTTTTGGATTATTTTTTTTGGTTTTTCAGGTGTTTTTGAGTTTCGGGTTTTTTGGTTTTTTGGGTCCGCGGGTCAACCTACCCTCGACCTGCGCATCCTTGAGTTGCGTGCACAGGTGGCTTTGAGTCGCGCGCGCTCACTAAGTAGTCTGGGTCCGCGTGTACGCACGCACACTCACACAACTCTTTCCCGAGTTGTGCGTGCACATAAAATCGTGCACACAAAGATCTACATGCGCACTCTTCGCTAACCCTAATCACTAATCCTAGCCTAATCGCTAATTATAGTAAAACACAGTCGATTAAGAAAAACACAAAAATTACTACAAACGTAGTAGATTAACAGGAAAACATAGAAATTAACTAACAATGCACTAGATTAATAACAAAACATAGAAATTAACACTAATTTAACAAGAAACGCAGACATATTAACACAAACACAAGATTAACATGCAGATTAGTGAAAACTCAAACAACACAATGAAACCATAGGCAGATTAACGAAAAACACAACAAAAATAACGCAAAACGCACCTCTGTGGTTCTCCCACACCGTCAACACTCGCACACAGCCGTTCTTCACACACATGTGAACATATATAAGGCTTCACGCAACTGCAAGAGAGTTCTTTCGAGCTTGGTGCAGGGCATATCCCCGACAACGGTGCCAAAAATGTACGCTCTACCATACGTTTCAATGCAAGGGACTTGCCGCATACACCTTGTGTGAGCCACGAAGGCTACAAAGACATAACCAAGCAAAGGAGGCAAGCATCAAAGAGAACAAGGTTGTGTCACTCACCACTCTATGCTACCGTCGTGAAGGATCCTTGCGCTGCAGAGAAGAAGAAGCACGCGTCGCCACAGCTCAACCACCTCACCGCCGCCAATGCCGCCGCGATGCTTGATCGCACACACTCTCTCTCACTCTCTCCCTCAAGCATACACACACACATGAGTACACAAAGGAGAAGGATAAGGAGATAGAGCAAGAGCAATCTCTATAACATGCACCCTCAAGAATGAGGAAATTAGGTC
Organism: Adiantum capillus-veneris; assembly: GCF_014529385.1. Lineage (NCBI taxonomy): Eukaryota > Viridiplantae > Streptophyta > Polypodiopsida > Polypodiales > Pteridaceae > Adiantum > Adiantum capillus-veneris. The sequence goes on along the minus strand of NC_140950.1, from coordinate 112,641 downwards.
ACAAACAGCCTTTTATATGGATTTGTCATGTCCACACATGGGCGCCCACACTTGGCAGGTCAAAGTAAAATAATTGTCCAATAATATATGCGGTGCGCCTCTCATCGGCGATCACCCAAGCACCTACGTAAGCACCTATCCTGCACATGTAAGACTGACAAGCCCGGCCTATGACTCCAGCAAAGTAATATGAGGTATGTCATTGATTAACAATATAGATTATGGATCCGTGGCAATGGAAAACAACAATAACAAAGTCCTTACACACAACCTTGCACCAAAACAAGAGGCTTAATAACCACAATGTGACAAGCTTGGTATTGTGACCAACCCATTAGCGAAACAGGCTAACATACGGGCTTTAATAAATCTCCAAGTCATCTTATCATGAAACTCTTTCAAAATATGGCAATATGCCTCATAGCCAACCCTAAGATGCTTATACGAAGGTGGATTTCCAAACCAAATATCTTCAGCAAAATTTGACTCCAAAACCTTGTTTCGTGACCTACTAGTTATATGGATAGATGTAGTTAATGCTTCAACCCAAAAGCCATTAGGCAAATCAATATTTGACAACATACTATGGATCTTCACTTGAATGGTACAATTCATCCTCTTTGCAACACCATTTTGTGGGGGGTTATGCGGAGCGGTTTACTCCCACTTGATACCTTGAAGTCACAGAATTTTGGAAATTTCTTGACACATTCTCCCCACCATTGTCAAAATGCAAGAATCTGACCTTCTTGCCAGTTTTCCTTTCTACCAGTGTGACAAACCATTGGATAACTAAAAGGACTTCATCCTTTCTCCTAAGAGGATATACCCATACTTTATGTGAGAAGTCATCAATAATCGTGGCAAAGTATTCAGCTCCACCCATTGTTAACATTGGCATAGGATGACACACATCAATATGCACAAGGGCTAAAGGCTCACTTTTCCTAGAACTATCCCTTTTTGTGATGACATTTTTTTGTTTACCATACAAACAATGTTCACATGTAACAGTAAAATCAGAGAAGTTGAAGCCACGAACATAACTAAAATGAGACAATACTTTCATTCCACTTGGAGACATATGTCTTGACAATGCCACAATGATAGACTTGGTTGCTCGGTTACACATACTACATGATTCTTGACATTGGATACATGTAGCATATACAAAGTGCTAGACTTTGAACCACCTACACTACAATAAGAGAACCTTTGGTGATCTTCCAGGAGCTATCACCAAATACACTTTTGTATAACCATCATTATTCAGTTGTCCTGTAGTATTGATCAAGCTCTTAGTGAGCTTCGGCAAATGTCTCACATTCTTCAAGGTAAAAGTAGATCCCTGCAGAAATTTGAGCTACGCATGACCAACTCCAACGATCTCACATGCATAGTCATTTCCAAGAAAAACTTGGCCCTTGCGTGATGCATCATAAGTGGTAAGCCACTCCTTGTCAGGAGTAACATGAAATGATGCCTATGAATCATCCATGGTAATCAGATGTGTAATCTCCAAGCCTGAGGTAAGAAGAATGTCACTATCTTCATATTTCTTGTTGACTACATTGATCTCTCCAATTTTTACACATGAACTTTATTTTCTTCCTTCTTGCTTCTTGTATTTACCTTTCTCTTTCTTCCATAAATGGCAATTCTTCTTCGTATGCCCCTTCTTGTGACAATGGTAGCATTTAATGTCTTTGTTGCTGCGACCACATGACTTATTGTGAGATTTCCCCTTGTCACCAAATTTCCCTTTGTCATTTGACTTGCCTCTAAAAACTATAGCATTACCACTCCGTTGTTGTGATGTGGAGGGTTCTGAGGCGGAAAGTCATCGGGAAAACCTCTCATGTGTGCATTTATAAGTGGAGAAGAAGTGACGAAGATTTCCTGCTTTTCGACTTGCTTTTTGGCTTGGAGGTCTGATGCCGGAAGCTCACTAAACTATGCCGGAAAGTTGGAAAAAAATGGTCAAGAAGCTTCAAGTTTGAGGAGATATGGGGGTAGACTTCTTGGGTGGGCAAGGGAGATGGGCTTTGGGGTGCCATGTGGCACACATATATCCCACATAGGGGGGTTTGGGGCATTGTGAGGGGAGGGGGAGAGGGTATATATAGAGAATGGGGGCCTATATATCTTCATAAAAAAGGGGAAGCTATGGAGCTTGGGCTTGAGGGCTCTTGGGCCATGGCTCCCCCCTTGGGCGCATGGGCAGCCTCTCCCTCTCTGTTCGAGTGCGTGGGGTGGGCTGGGTGTGAACAACCCAATTTTGGGCCACGCCCTCCCTTTGGGGAGCCGTCCCATGCATGAAAGGGGGCAAAAAAATCCCTTGTAAATCACTACAATGGCGCCATGAAAGTGGCAAGGGAGGGGCATCGAGAAGTCGAATTTGTTTCTATTTTGGGGGGGTTTCAAGCCATGCAAAAAGGGGAATAAAGGAGCGATGGAGGCTATTTTTGATGCATGCTCCATATCAAGAGCTAATTAGAGAGATTAGAGGCTAATGCTTACTTTTCTAGAGAGCTTGAGCACTTGAGGGAGATCGATGGACCTTGAGTGCTCCTTGTCAAGGGCTATGTCTATGCAACTCTATTATTCATGTAATTAGCAATTATAAGTGATAATTAACCGATGATTAGTGCCTTTCTTGGTCTCTCGAATCAATATCTTTGCTCATATGCTTCTTCTTCTTGCTAAATGCATTGTAACTAATGTTTATGCTCTTGATCTATGCGATTTCCTTCCATGCTACGTGATTTAAGTATTTTAACATCCACTAATTACGCTTAGCATTTACTCAAGCTGTTAAGAGCAATACTGTCCACTTTTAAGCCAATTTATTCACCGTCTTCAAGGCAGCCCTCCTCCCTCTCATGACAGGAGCCCGATGCTTATTCGACTCACCTCCCGAAGCTGTAACTCCCCGATATCTTTGGTGAACCCGAGTGAAACGAGTCGGAAGCGAGGTGAGATGGAGGGTGCCCCGGATGTTGGCATGCAACAAGTGCTGAAACAATTTGCGATGATCATACAACAACAACATCTTCATCAACAACAATTGCTTGACCACCAAGCAAATCAAAATTTGGCAACGCGGATTCAGAAAGCAAGACAGATGGTCACGGATAAATTGGGCCGATTTGAAGGGCGTGATGTATCAAAATTCTGCAAAATTTATGAGCAAGCAATGGAGGATAAAGGGATTGGTGAACAGGAAACAGTGGAAAATTTTGCGTTTATTGCTCTGTCAGAGTTTCGAGAATGCCTTAAAAAACTCCGGACGGCGCATGGAGGTTCATGGAAGGATTTCAAACAAGCGCTTAAAGAAGAGTATTTTTTGGAATGGAAAGAAGTTACAGAAGCCGTGAACATTATTGTGAAGAGACAGAAACGCATGGACAAGCTAAGTGTGACTGGAACTGTTACTAGAGATCAAAGTGAAAAAGAGACTAGTGAAGAGCCATTGACCAAGATTGTGAAGTTAGAGGAGCCAATTTTGGATGAATTGAATAAAAGTTTTCAAGAGCTCAACTTAAATCTTAAAGCTGTGCATCATGAAGATAGAAATTTGACACCTGGTCCAAGTCAAAGACCTCAACGACAGGAAGGGTTTGTCAACTGCTGCATCTGGTGTGATAGTACCGACCATTTTCGAAAGGATTGTGATGACTTTAATGAAGCCATGAGGAAGAATTTAATCTTCTGGAAAGATGCAAAGATCCACTATAAAGAATTAGGTTTTTCGTTGAAACCAAATTTCGGAAAGGGAGGTATGAAGAAGCTGATGGAAGAGATGCTTTCTAGTTCTTCTTATGGTGAAGCTACAACATATGGGTTGCAGGTTGAGAGTTTGCTTGGAGCTGAAGCCAGGCAAGATAGAAAATTTTTCTAGTCATCTGCCATGCAAACTACAGAGAAAGGTAAGGTTTCATGCAAAACCCTTTGTCAAGTGGGGAAGTGTATCAGGAAAACCACAGGATGGGAGGATCCCGTTGATTCTCTTTTTGTCTACGCATACATTGCTAGTCGCAAAACAATGAAGCGAATCTAGAAGAGAAGTGCAAGCAAGAAAATTACAATCCAAGCATGTCAAAGAGAGCTACAAGATCGAGTGACAAGCATGATGCTGGCCCAAATCAATGCACAGTGCCGGAAGTGCGTGAAGAGGGTATGGAGGAGACCTCAAAGGAAAGAAAACAAGCAAAGCCTCGAGGTCCTGGTTACAGATTGAAATCCGACATTGAGCTAGCAACAGATTTGAAGCAAGTGTTGGAACAAAGGATCCTCAACAGCAAGGTGGACTTCACTCTAGGTGAGATTTTGGGTATTGCAAAGAGAGAGTTTCATGAAGAAATAATAGATATTATCAATCAAAAGCCCCAGGTACTTAGTGGACTAGAGAATGATCCTGCAAAATCCCAAATGGTACATAGTCTCCAAAAGCAGATTGAGGCTATTCTTGATTACTATGACGAGGAGGATGAAGAAGAAGAGTCCAAGAACATCATGGATAATTGCAACCAAGTTTCTCACAAAGTCAAGCATGTGCGCTGCAACGAAGAAGAGCATGCTGATATTATTACAAGGAGTCGTTTCTTTCCAGCACATTGGGCAAGAGATACGACAGAAACTCTCGTGAAAGTTGGTGACTTTGAAGAATCTTGCCTAGCACTTGTTGATCATGGCTCTGAAGTCAACCTCATGTCAAAGAGCTTGTTTCTAAAAGGAAAGTGGCCCGTTGATATTGATCATGGATGGTGAATCAAAGCGACTAATGCTCTATCAGCTGATTTATATGGTGCATGCCTGAATGTCAAAGTCACAATTGGCAATGTAAGTGATGATCAACACTTTTTTGTGCAGGAACATTCTTCCTATCCTCTTATTTTGGGGCAGCCCTATATCACTTTTGTGCGCATGGAGACGAAAGTTTTGGATGATCGATCTGCTTATGCAAGGATTCGAAGCAGAGATGGTAAGAGAGCTGTGCAATTCTTAATTGTGTGTGTAGATTACTTTAGAAATAGAGACAGCTTCAGAGACCATCCACTTCCAAGGTCAACTAAAGAATTCAATGAATACAGAGACATGCAGGATTTTTTCAGGGTGCCATTATAAAGTGGGACTATGATGGTACAAGGAAGGAAAAGTTCTCGCCATGATTTTCTAGCTAAGCAACTTTTTCTTCAGGGTTTTTGGGCTTAATGTCAAAAGGTTCAGTTTCTTACAGGAAATTTGATGACTTACGTAAGTGGGAAAAACAATATATTTACAGTGTTCAACGTGATTTACAGGGTTGTGAAGTGCTTGAACCTGAGGAAGCAATCTCCGAAGTTTTTGAAGAAGTTTCTTATGTAGATACAATGGAAGATCTTGAAGACATCATGCAATCCAGGATCCAAAGTTCAGCGGAGTTTGTGAAGGTAAATTCTCTTGATATGAGGACTTTCTTGCACATGCGAGAGAGGATTTGGATGAAGTAGTTGAAGCTCACGTCAACACAAAGTATAAGACAATTGAGAAGAAAGTGAAGGTAGTAGCTACTCCTCTTCCTGAAGGGAGTGATCAAGTGATGAAGAAAGTGAGAAAGTGTCGCAAGAGCCAACACTCAGGAATCCGAAGAATATTGGGCACAAGTTTACAGCAGAGACAATCAATGAACTGAAGATTGGAGAGGATGGCTTCCTTACACATGCGGAGATTCAAAGCTTTCAAGAGATGTTGACCATACATGGGAAGGCTTTTGATTTCTAGCCCGGTGAGATTGGATGTGTGGATCCTACTATTGTAGCACCGATGGTTATTTTTACTGTACCACATATGCCTTGGAATTTACGGCCTATTCCAGTTCCTAAGGAACATCTTCCAAAGCTTATGGAGCTGCTTACCAAAAAGATCCACATGGGAATTTTAGAGCCATCGAGTGCATCTTATTCAAATAGGTGGTTTACGGTGCCAAAGAAAAATGGAGCTTTGCGATTCATTCACGACATGCAACCCGTAAACAAGGTAACCATACAAAATGTTGGAATGGATCCCATTGTTGATGAATTTGCTGAAGCTTTTGCAGGGAAAGCTATTTATTCTATGGGTGACTTATATTCCGGTTATGATCAATTTCAATTAGCATTGGACAGTAGGGATATCACTACTATGCGTACCCCTCTAGGGTTGGTAAGGATGTGTACCTTACCTCAGGGTGCAACTAATTTAGCTGCTCATACGATGAACAACATGAATAAAGTGCTACGGGATTTTATTCCTCGGATCACGATGCCTTTTATTGACGATCTACCGATAAAAGGGTGTGAAGAGGAAGACAAAGATGAATCAAAAGTAGGGATTTCATATTCACGTATTCACAACTTTTTTTTGTTAATAACAGCTGTGAACATGTTATTAACATGTTACCATGTTTGCATGTTCTCAACATTGCACGTTGCAGGTGACCTGATAACCAGCCAAAATCCCACGGGTTTACTAGTAGCAGATCAGGTTTTTGATAGTGAGTTCAGGAGTTGTGTGAACATGTGTATGATCACAACAAAAATTGTGTTAATAACCAAATTTTATTCACATGTTCGCACATTTGTGAACACGAATATGAAATCCTTGATCAAAAGATCAGAGGGGGTACAGAAAGTTCGTTGCTGACCATATAGCTGATTGTGAAGCCATTCTATCCAGACTTTAAGAAGCTCATTTGAAATTATCAGGTCAAAAATCAACATTTGGGATACAAGAAGTCTTAATTGTTGGGCATATGTGTGGTCCTACAGGACGAAGACCCAGTCTAGCAAAGGCTGCAGCCATTCAAAAGATGAAGGAGATATGCAACTCAGTGACAAAAGTTCGAAGATTTCTAGGTGCATGTGTGTTCTATGTGATTTGGTTGCCTCACTTTGCTCATGTTGCAGATGTATTATATCACTTGCTTCAAAAAGGGCAAAGATTTCAATGGAAAGTGGAGCATACGAAGGCTATCAGGAAGCTGAAGAAGATGATACAAAGAGCGCCAATTGTGAGGAAAGTGGACTACAAGAGTGGAAGACCAGTGATTGTTATAGTTGGCACTAGTCCTACATGTATTGGATGGGTTATTGGGCAAGATGATGAAGAAGGACATACGTATGCTATTCGATTTGGTGCTAAAGTGTTAAGTACTCGACAAAGAGGGTACCCATAGGTGAAGAGAGAGCTATGGGGTGTTGTTACTACTCTCAAAAGTTATAAAGAATATTTAATTGGAGTTGTTGTTGTAGTGGAGACAGATTGTTTGCCTCTTCTTGGCATGATTACAAGCTGCTCTACTCCGGACATTGCTATGCTTCGATGGCTTGCATATATCAAATCACTTAATCCTGAGTTTCATCATATTGTAGGTAGAGAGAACCCAGTAGATATGTTATCTCGAGCTCGCTATGAAGATGAAGAAGATATGGACTCTAGTGATGAAGAGCTTGGATTGGACTTCTATAAATCTTCACGGCTACCTGCAGCAAGTGGAGTATTGGCTCATGTTTTTGAAGCTTTTCTGGAAGATCACTATGATGGAGATTGACTACATATTGGGCACTATTTGAGTACCTTGACAAAGCAGGATGATTGGAGCGATCAAGAATCTAGGAGGATTTGGAAAAAGGCATATGGTTATTTTCTTAAAGATGGTCATTTATGGAAGCATCCAAAGCAACAAAGAGGTGTTCCGCAAAGAGTGGTATGCGACTTGGCTACTCAACAACATGTGATTAAAGAATTTCATGAAAGTTTATGGGCAAGTCATAGAGGTGTTTGGGCTACTTTTGTTAAAATTAAGGTGCGCTATTGGTGGAAAGGCATGTATAAGGACATTTTGCACTTCGTCAAAACCTGTTTTACATGCCAAATGTTTTCAACTACGTGTCATTGAGATGGTCTACATCCTACATATCCTTTGGCACTTCATTTTAAGTGGGTTGTTGATCTAATCACTATGCCTGTGGCTATATGGCAGATGCGGTATATTGTGCTTGCTAGAGAAGATTTAACAAACCAGGTTGAAGGAAGAGCATTGAGGACAAAGGCTATCAACGCTATATACAAGTTTTTGCTTGAAGATGTGGTATGCAGGTATGGATGCATTGGTAAAGTGATGGCTTGTTAACGACGGAATACCCGGAAGCTTTCTTGTGTGGGAACTTGGGCTTAGGAACCTAGGGATATGGAAAGTCACTTGAAGGTCATGGGATTTGGGGAGTTGCAAAGTCCTAGGAAGTGGGTCGTTGCCTATTTGAGGAACCTTGTATCTCGTTTTTATCATAAGGCAATTTGCAATGCATGGCAGTCTGGGTGAGTGTCTCTCTCTTTCTCCATGTGTGTGCAAGGCCACAACACTGGCGATCCTGCGGGTTTCAACCACCATGGTTGATTGAGAGTGGGCGTTGATTTCTAGGGAGGATGGTGGGGTAGCCGACTACGGTGGGCTACAACACTGGCAGATGTTCCACGCAACAAAGGCGGTTTTTCAGCAATTTGCAGAGGCAAAAATCGGCGGGGGCTGTAGTTGTGCGAGATTTGTAGAGGAAAAAATAGGCAAGATTGTAGTAGGGGAGACAGTCTGTAGCAGAGGTGGATGATCTTCTGCTGCAGCGGTGGATCTTCTGATTTGAACAAGAAGAGGAAGGGCGATTTGAGTAGAAGGAGTAGGAGATTTGGGACAGGAGAACCACATCAACAACAAGAAGAGCGGCAAAGGAGAAATCTAGCTTGATTCAGTAGAAGAGGCGGAATTTCTTTAGTAGATGAATCTGCAGTTAGTCGACGGAACAGCCAATAGTCAGGCAAATCTAGATCCAACAGAGGGGTGAATTTACTGTAGTTCTGAAGGTGGCAATGTGGGTGATAAGGGTTGAGTACGAGAGGATATTCAGACTTGTACGACTTTTTCAAGAAGGGGGGCAATAACATTATCTGTCTGGTCATAGTAGTAGAGAGGCAAAGAAGCAACAAAAAGGAAGGAGCGCTCAAAATATGATTCAGAAAATCACTCTGCAAATTTACACACAGGCAGATTTATACACACAATTGGAAGTCAGAAGTCAGATTTTTGGAAGTCGAAAGACGGATTTTCAGATTTATACAAAGTCAGATTATCCGATTTGGGTTGTCGGATTATTAGATTGGCTTATCGGATTATCCGACTGGTGGACTGACGGATCTTTGGAAGTGGAGAAAAATCTGGCATGGCGGATGTTTGCGATGGATTCTGATTTGGATTCGGATTCTGATTCTGATTGCTGTGCGGATGATCGGATAGGCAAAGAAGCCAAAGCTGAGAGTGGTAACAGTTACTGAATTTTTCCAAACACATAAATACATCACTAAACTAAAGTATTTCAATTAGTTTAAGCAGCCAGTTAAATGAACTTTCCGGATCCTGGTACAACATCCGTGGCTCTCCGTTTAGTGAGTTTAATGGGTCTCGGATTGGTGTGGTGCATCGGTCTTGAGGGTCGAACATGGTTGTTGTATTTTAGTTGACGCGAGTGTAATGGGGGGTAAAAAGAAGAAGAAGAAGAAGAAGAAGAAATGTGATGTTTGCATGAGTCGGAAGCATGAAGAGGAGGATTGTCCATGTGTGGTTGATGAGTGCCCAAAGGGAGATGCATGTAGGAAGTGGTGCATGGTTGATCTTTGCACAAAACTTCAGAAAATCAGTGGCAGGTTGCATGAAGCATCATCCTATAAGAAGATGCAAAGAGATTTAGAGAAGTTAGATGACTTTGAGGATGACCTTGAGAGTGCATATTATTGGCTAGATGATCATTAAGGGAAGAGGAGGAAATCATGTTCTAGTAAGAAGAAGGTTTGCATTTAAAACCTATTTAGGAATTTTGGGAATTATTCAAGTCCCATTTCTTATAACGCTATTAAAAAACTTAGTATTTTTGTGTAGTTTGAGTTATCATCTATTCACGGTCACACTCTATGTTTCATATACCCCTTAACACATATCTATAGGGATATATGTATTTATATACATACTTATATGCATCAACTACAATGACATCAAAAGAATGAGGGAAGCATGGCACTAACTCAATTTGCATTATACTACATTATTCATGTAGAAAAAGTTCTTTGAATCAGTAGCTCAGATTTGAGACATTAACGTTAAAGAATTGGCTAAATAATCACTCATAAAAATAATCTACAATAATAAAAACCAAATTTTAGAATTGAAGGGACCTCAAAATAGTGTGGTGTTTAGAAACACCAAGATAAAAAATAAAATCCAATTCACATATTTACATGGATCCAAGTATTGTACAACTCATCTGAGAAAATGATACTATGTCAAGAGGCTCAATGACTATAAATACATCATTAAACTTTGCGTTTTCTCATGTATTGCTCCAATACGTACAAGGTTTCTCTATCACAAGCTGCTTCATTTACCAACATATTGCAAGTATACTCTCGTTTGTCCCTTGCATAGATCCAACCAAGTAACCATGCAGTGATTGTTCTCTCCAAAAAACTTTCAAGCTCTTCATTTGATTGATTCCACATTTTTGGAAAAATCAAGTAGGTTCCGGGCATATTCCACATTACACTGTAAAGGTCCTCGTAAAAAATTAAGGTATTATTTCCATCCAGATCATGAAAATTTCTCCATGCTACATCCAAGTTCTTGTGGTATACAAATCGATATCCAATTAGAAGATCTGTCTTTTGGCATGCTGCCTGCCCTGCTATGACATTAAATTTTTGATGGTGTTGTGGAAAGCATAACTCAAGAATACGACGAGTCCTTTGCAATCTATTAGTGCTCCAAATCCACACCTCAAACCATTGCATGAAAAAATCAAGGAAAGTGAATGCATCTTTGCGAATAAAATGCCACACATTTGTACTCTCTTCAACGAGATGCATATGTTTTCCCCAATCTGGGCATACATCACCATGTTGCATTTCAATGGTCTTATGTAAAACACCATTGAGTTCAAGGATCAATACTCTTCTTTGTTTCCGTATAGTATCTGAGGGTGGTGGAATCAATTTCCTTCTAGGCCTATGAGTCCTCAATGACATGTGCCACCTCAATAGTAAATGCTTTGTACATTTGAAATCAAATTTATATGCTTCAGAATCTCCTGTTCCAAAAAAGAGGCATGATGGTCAATGGAAGAGATATTATTTTCAATTAACACACTGTGCACCAACATCATTTATTTTATCCATGATATATATAGACTTAAAACTTGAGAAGACAACAAAAGAAAATATTTTTCTTCAATACACATAAGAAATCTCGTACAAAGAGCTCCAACCACAAAGATAAAAGAGAGACTTCTTTTCCAAGGCTGAATAACATCTAGTTGATGAAATATAAAAGTGTACATATTTGGTTCATGTTCAAATAATTGAACCCAACACATTGTTTTGGCCGGAATACTAGAGCCCAACACATTGTTTTGGTCAAAATCTTCTTAACACATTTCCACCACTCTAAATGTATGTGAACATTCTAGGTGATTGAGTCAACGCGCACGCCAAGCCCTTACTGGTTGTTTTCTTCCACCTGCAATAACAAATATGCTAGATTAGATTAAAAATTGATTTTCTTTTTTATATTTTTTGATAAATCTAAAGTGAGTCCTACCCATAAGCTTAAGTAGGCCTTTTGTAGCTTTGATATGTATGCTTTTGCTGCAACTCCTCTAATGAAATGACCACGACCATACCCCAAGCTAGTAGCATAAGCAATAGCATGTTGATCACTCAAATTTTTTGTTTGTGAGACAATTTTAACAAGTTCAGCTGGTTTGAAGATAATAGTGGCACACTAAACTTGGATGCCAACATAGCTGGATCCTTGCTTAAGGAGTTTACTACTTTCTTGCCTCTACTTTCTTGAACATAACTTAACTTGTTATTGCACAATGGTAGCTGTGAAGATGCACAAGATGAGCTTTCCACTTCGACTGAATTGTTGTCAAGTTCTTCCCTTAGAACTTGGACATTGAACATGCCCCATTCTTCCATAATGTCTTGAAACTTTGTAAATAGTTCATGAACCTCTGTGATTGGAGATTGTCCTAGCCGATTGAGTGAAATAACAGATCGAATGTCATCTGTATTATTTAGATTTAAAAGGTATGGTAGAAGCTCATTGCAAAGAAGATAGTCAGGCCTCCCTTGAAAACTTTCAGGATATAAGCAGTTATCATTTGGGTTAATACATCCCTTGAAAGGGCTATCATCAATGAGCAATGTATTCTTTGTACTGCATAAATTCCTGCACTGATACCAAACCCTCAACAAAGGCTTAAACATAGCCTCAACATTAGGCTTATCCGGTCTATACACTTTTCGAAGATTATGTATGTAGCAATCTTCTTGTCCCCATACCATAAAGAAATGATATTTTTTATGTGCATGCTTTTCAAGAGTGTTCACATAAGTGCAAACATTCTTTTGTAGCATGGTGGACCAAATACCAACATGAAAGTACTGACATATCTCATCCAAAAATTCAAAACAACCCGGGTGAACAACAATTGTGGTGTGACCAAGGTCAATTTTGACACAATCTGTACATGGATGCCTCTTGTCTTCTTTGCTGAGTAAAACTCCATTAAGATCAAGAATGAGTGCATGTTTCTTCATGCTGATTGCATGAGCAATATTTTCTACATACGATACAAAAGAATGATAACAATTTAAGTTTTTGCACTTATAAATCTCAAAACAAGGGACCATATATTTGCAGCACACAATTGTAAATTGCACACGTTTATTTACGTCTCATACTCCCATACTCATCTATAATGATGTCTCCTAAAAGTGATTGCATTTCTCTATTGATGTGGGAAGATTGAAAGACTAGTTTATCTCCATCTCTCTCAAAAGAATATAAGCTTCCAAGTGGCCTACGTTTTCGTGCATCAGGACGTAGCTCCTCAATGTTGATGTCTACTTGTGGCACACTAGATCCTTGATTTTGAATGTCAATTTCACCTGCAAAGACAAAATTATAGAATTTTGTATTATCTTCCAAAAAGGGCCATATCTATACTAATCACATTGGACAAATAAGTACCTTTGTTTTTCTCACCAACTTCAATCCCTTGCTCCCTTTCTTGAATGCTCTGGACTTTGTTTGTATTTGGTGTCGCTTTTCCTGTCCCTTTGTCAGTTTTTTCTTGTATGTCCTTGGTTGCAAGAGTCGCTTGGAGCTCTTCATTGGCTTCATCCTTCTTCTCACTACCCTCTGCATCCTCATCTCTTTGAGGCATGTTGTTAATGTCGTGTGAAGGTTTTGGAGAATTTTGCACAACAAAATCACTTTGATGCTCTACAACCACCATCTCCTCTTCACTATTCCTAATGTCACTTTCATGAATTTGGGTCTCTCCAATTGTAGATAGCATGTTCTCACTCTCTTTAGTCATGTCATTTGAAGTTTTTTGAGAGGTTTGTTCTACACGATCACTTTTGTGCTCTACAAGATCACCTTTATGAAACTCGGTCTCTCCAACAATGGTGGGTAACACTTGTGCTGCTTGACATATGTTATCTCCGTCTTCTATTTTGTTGTCTTCATCTGAAAGATGAAAAAAGCCAAATTTTTACCAATTTAGAAAATAGTCTAGTGGATTTTCAATAACCATAGAATCCATTTCATTTTCATCATCTAACCCATACGTTTTATGCTAGAAAGGCTCCATTTAGCACATTAACACAAAAATGCTAACCTAGAATGATACCTAAAGCACATTTGAAAGTGATACTTAATCTTAAGCTCCAGCCTAAGGCTTAAGTCTCAAAGTTTAGTCTTTTGTTTCAAGCCTAAAACTTAAGTCTCAAAATTTATGCTTATGTTTGAAGTTTAAAATGTAAGTCCTAAGCCCTTTTTAGTCTTCATCATTCACTATGTGAAAACCTTTTATACTATGTGCATTGAAGACCTATTTATAAAACCCCTTATCTATGAATTTTTCAAGGTATCATCCAATTTTTTTCATAATCTATAAGTATTTTGTTATTTGTAACATTTTTTTGCTACAATGTTCATGAGACTGGACTCATATGGTAATGCTACACTAACATACAAAGGCAAGGCTCGAACTTCAGTTCGATCCTACAAAATAAATTTCAGTTTCTTGTTATAGATTATGACTCTTTCTCTTTCTTAACATATGTAATTGCTACAATAGGATATGAAATTGTGAGCTTCACTTGGAAGTACTGAGGTGGGATTCTATGACAAGGACTTTTGTTGTTGAGGTAGGATTCTATGACAAGGACTTTTGAGGCTCAAACTTAATTTCATGCCTAAGGCTTAAGTCTTAACCTTAAGCTTATGTTTCAAGTGTAAGGCTTAAATCTCAAGCCATGTCTAGTCGCAACGCATTCCCTATGTATAAAATTATTATATTGTGCACATCTAGGGCCTATTCAAAAAACCTCTTACCTATGAATTTTTCAAGGTATGATCCTTTTTACTTCATGATCTGTAAGTATTGCTATTTGGAAGATTATATTACTACAATGCTCTTGAGATTGGCATAATATGGTAGTGCTCATGAGCTCGGCCTCACATGGTAGTGCTACACTAACATGTGGAGGCAAGGTTCAAACTTAAGTTCGAGCCTACAAACTAAATTTCAATGCCTTGTTAGGTACAAAGACATTATGAGTTTCACGTAACATATGCAAGTGCTACACTAGGATAAGGAAGTTCAAGTCTCACTTAGAACAACATGACCTTTTTGATTGAAGTTCATACACAAGTGCTTCACTATCTCTCCTTGTTAGGCTTGAACTTAAGTTTGAGCCTCATTAGTGTTTGGTAATGCTTCATTATTGTCTCACCAAAACCAAAATTTCTTACTCTTAAAACACATCTGTATGTTAGCTATGCTTTGTGAATTGACACTTTAAAAAAGACATGTGCTTTGTGATGGCTCAAACTCAAGTTTGATCCCCCCCATCATTTTTTAAAACAACAACAATTAAATCTAATTAAAATGACATACTTTTAGATAAAGACACAAAATAGTATTAAGAAAATAGTGTTTGAAGGACCTAAAGTATCACAATTGATCAATTCAATACACTATCCTGTCTTTTTATACTTTAGGAGTCTGTTGGTACATGATAATGGCATGCATCATTAAACCTAGTATAAAAAATACTCTAAGAAGCATTCGCACCTTTTTCATCAGCTACTACAATGTCTTGAGGGGCTCTATCATCCTCTTGTGCATCCTCATTGCCTGCATCATTATCCTCATTATCTTCATCATTTTCTTTTGCACACTCAATATCCACAATTGGACTCATTTCTCCAACATTGTCTGCCCCCCCTTGATGATCAAAATTCGTAGCTTCTTGAACTTCACTATCATCCGTGTTGTCTACGTTATCGTTGTCTTCATTTTCCATCAACATCCTCTCCACTGCTTTGTTGCTCATCGATGTCAAGATTGTTAAGGTCTTCTTTTTCTTTATCATCCAGCTCCACTGTTTGTCTCGCAAGTGATGCTTGACTTGCACCACACCACTCCTACAAGGACGGATTGCTCTCCAAAAGACTAGAGCATTGAGATTCTAACTCCATTGCTTCAAAATCATCTTTACATAGAGCAATTTCCCTTCTCTTCTTAGACAAACTTTGCTCCAACACAACTCCACCGCAAAAAAAAATCCAACCCATAGCTTTGCTCAGGACAAAACCATGTGATAAGGCCATCAATGAAGTTTCTATCAATAAATTCATGATCCTTGCCACAAGAGCCTGAGAAAAAGACTCTTTTTGTATGAGCTTTGTCAATAGCCTCAAATCTATCAACCTTGCTAACAAAAAGAGCAACCATTGCAGAGTCCACAGCTTCATCTATCCATGAGTCATCTCTTGTTGCTTGGATATTTCCATATTCAATATGGACCTTAGTTGACTGGCTAGAAACCCCTTCAACAAGCATTCCGATATTGATGAAATCAATGAAACACACTAGCACATATTCGTATTGTGCATTCAATGTGTTTAGATTGAGTGCCAAATTTGCAAAAAAATCTATAGAGAGCTTTTCTTTAGTACCATGAAGATCCAAGACAACCAATTGAAATGGTACGTGCTCTGTATTGCAAAAGTCTTTGATCTTCCCCATATCAAAGCCCACCCCCTTAATTCTCCATGGAATAGACTCATCTTGAGATATAATGCCCATATTAGCTCTATAAAGATGATTGAGGAGAGTTATTACACTTTTTGGAAGTGAGGGTGGAGTCTTCTTTGCTCTGTTGAGGGAGTCCTTGACATAGTACTGGCTATAGCTCCTCATTTGATTGTACTCATGCTCTCCTAGCTTGTACTTCTCACAAACTTGCTCCCAAGATAAATGTTCCCTTGTCAAATCAAAGAAGAATGATATTATTGCTTCTTTCAACACTCGATCTGTTTTTAGCTTCCAAGCCATCTCATCCATGTCCATTCTATGAGGGGTATGCTTGCTCTTCTTTAGCAAGATGGTCTTGTCCAGGATTGCATTTTGTAGTTCAAGAACTTCTTTATTCTCGAGGCCTAAAATGCACCTGAACAATGTAGGTGCCAGTGTTGTTGTGCTAGGTGCTTGTCGAATTTGACCACCCTTCATAGTTAGAAATTTAGGATTTTCGTTGGAACCTTCGTCAATTGTTTCTCCCTTTGTATTTGGTAGCAAGCCTCGAGCATATTGTCTCATGATCTTGACCCAATTCTTCCATATCTTCTCATCACATAGAAGCAAATGCAAGTCGGTCTTGACAAATCCCTTTTGAAGTGTGTGCTCTCTTGTCTCAACAAAGGTCTGCAAAATTGAAAATTCCAACATCAATATTGACAAGGCTCTAACTTGTGGGATTGAGACGTATACATAATAAGTTCAAGCCTAGCTAGATTGAATTGTTTCTTTATATGCTCACATACATCTATGCGAAGTCCAAAATACATGGGTATATGTAAGTGGGGCTCAAACTTAAGTTCGAGCCTCGCTTAGCCTCATATGCAAGTGACACTAAATCTTAAGTTAAAACCTCAATTTAAGTTCTAAATGAGCACATGGAGGTCTTGCTTGAGCCTATGATAGACTCTAGTTTACAAATAGATATTGATTAAAAAGACTCACATCCATGTTTTCAAAGAATCAAACAAGTACCTTCCAAGACTCAAAGTCCTTCTTGGTTTGGTTGACACCATGTGGTGGCTTAGAAGGACAACCATTTGCATGCCACTATGCTCGTGCTTGCATAAGTTGCTCAAGAAATGGCTCCTTTTGCATTGACATTGCAACAGATAGATTCGCATCTTTGGAGATTTCACGAGAGATCTTTGGTGGGCAATTGAGAATAATCTTTGATCGTCTATATTTGAATTGTTGACGCAATTGAGGGGTAACCTTTGCAACGTTTGCACCTTGCAAACGTTTTGCAGCACTAATGGAGTGTTGTCCAGAGATGATCCAGTAATCAACATTGCGAACATCCTCTTTGGCAAGTTTGTCAAGAGGATGTTTTTTGGAAGGATCACAAGGCATCAAAATTGCTAGTATCTCCTGAAGTCTAAAGTCAAAATCCTGACCCAATCTAGATTTAATCTTCTGTACACATAGTTTGATGGAGCAAGAAAACACCTTGTCACGTCAATGCTAAAGACTTCATTGATCCCAAAAGGATAGAATCCTTTCTTGATTTCTAAAGAGGTCAGTGCCTTGTTATCTTCGGATGGAGTTTCCATGTCCATCAACTCCTCTTCCGAAACCTCTTCTTCTTCTGCACTCTTTTTCATCTTCCTCTTTGCTAGTTTTTGTCGATCTTCCTCAAGAGTAGAATCATCCTTTGCCTTTCTTTTTCTTCTGAGTCCTTGTGCATCTTGCCCTTGTGAACCTTCTTGCTCCTCTAAATTAATGGTGGCAGTGATCTTCTCTACATGTGTTGAAGCGCTTGCACGAGCACCTCTTGATGTTGCAAGTGCACTCCTAACTATGGCTTTCCCTGTCTTCTCCACAACTTTCTTAGGTAGTGTCCCTATTGGTTTCTTTGCAAGTACAATCTTCTTTGGTAAGCTCAAGACTCGCTTTGCATGTTTCACTGCCTTCACTAGGTCTTCCACACAGTCCACACCCGAGTCTTCTTGATTAGTGAAGCTGGAGATCTTCAATCCTAATTTTACAATAGAATTTTCTTTTCCTAGTTTGCTACCATTCATATCTGCTACATGAAAAGTGCCCAATGATAAGCAAAACTTGTTTGCCTTTATGGTCTCTCCAATAGGTAGCACATTACATGCAAAGCATGGCATTGCTGTTGCATCCACATCATCTTTGACACCCACAACAATCCCCATGTCTCCATATTTCATATCACCTTGTGACAAATATAGATGGATGTCACCTTTGTAGTTTGCATCTGTATCGTAGGTATCCACAAACCACTTCACTCCTTCTTCTTTTGTTAACTCAAAGGTCTTGGAGCAGTAGTTTTGGCGTGAGTGGACATTCCAAGAACATCGAGTGTGAAGACTTGTGCACCCTGCTCTGGTATACTTGGTACATTGGAAGCCTCCATTCCTGAAACAACCAAAAAGAACAATGTTAGAACCTAAACAAGGAGCATATGTTTAAGTTAAATAGTACATTTTAAAAAAAACACTAGCATGTGTAGGCGAGGCTCGAACTTAAGTTTGAGCCAAAAGATGTTGTTTTGTACCCTTGCTAGCCACAAGGATGTCATGAGAGTAGTCTTGCAAGTTAGTGCTACATTAAATTTGAGCCTAAAAGTGAAGCTCTATGATTTTTCTAGCTAGAAGGATGTCATGAGGCTAGGCATGCACCCTAGTGCTACATTAGCATATGGAGAGGAAGCTCAAACTTAAGTTTGAGCCTAAAAGTGATTTTTTATTCCCTGATGCACTTGAGGCTCGAACTTAAGATCAAGCCTAAAGGTGCTATTCTATGCCCTTGATAGCCACAAATATGTCATCAAGCTAGCCTTCCATGCTAGTGCTACACTCAAATATGCAAGTGGGGATCAAACTTAAGTTTGAGCCTCTTGTCATTGGTAACCAAAAGGATGCCATGAGGCTAGACTTAAGTTCAATCCTAAGTGTTTTTCTATTCTTGCATGAATCCTAAAAGGACTTAGTGAATCTAGATTTTCATGATAGTGCTATACTAACATATCTAGGTGAGGCTCGAACTTAAGCTCGAGCCTCTTGCCTCTGGTAGCCACAAGGATGTCCCTCGGCTAGCCTTACACCCTAGTGCTACAATAGCATATGAAAATAAAGCTAGCCACAAGGATGTCATGAGGCAAGCCTTGCATCCTAGTGCTAAAGAATATACACTTGAAGCTCGAACTTAAGATCGAGCCTCATGCCTCTGGTATACTAACATATCTATACTAACATTTCATGATAGTGCTATACTAACATATCTAGGTGAGGCTCGAACTTAAGCTCGAGCCTCTTGCCTCTGGTAGCCACAAGGATGTCCCTCGGCTAGCCTTACACCCTAGTGCTACAATAGCATATGCAAATAAGGCTAGCCACAAGGATGTCATGAGGCAAGCCTTTCATCCTAGTGCTAAAGAATATGCACTTGAGGCTCAAACTTAAGATCGAGCCTAAAGGTGTTCTTCTATACCCTTGGTAGCAACAAGCCCTACATGTTGGTGCTACTCTAGTATATGCAAGTGAGGATCAAACTTAAGTTTGAGCCTACTGGCATTGGTAGCCACACAGATGTCATGAGGCTAACCTTACACCCTAGTGCTAAAGTAACATATACAGTTGATGCTCAAACTTAAGTTCAAGGCAGACTTGCTATATTAGCATATGTAGGCAAGGTTCGAACTTAAGCTCGAGCCTCTTTCCCTGAGTAGCCACAAGGATGTCATTATGCCAGACTTGCTACAATAGCATATGTAGGCAAGGTTCGAACTTAAATTTGAGCCGCTTTCCCTAAGTAGACACAAGGATGAAATTAAGTTAGACTTGCTATGTTAGCATAAGTAGGCAAGGTTCAAACTTAAGTTTGAGCCTCTTTCCCTAAGTAGCCACAAGGATGTCATTAAGATAGACTACAATAGCATATGCAGGCAAGGTTCGAACTTAAATTTGAGCCGCTTTCCCTAAGTATTCACAAGGATGTCATTAGGTTAGACTTGCTATACTAGCATATGTAGGCGAGGTTCGAACTTAAGTTCGAGCCTCTTTCCCTAAGTAGCCACAAGGATATCCCTCGGCTAGTCTTGCACATTGGTGCTACAATATCATATGCAATTGAGGCTAAAACTTAAGTTTGAACCTAAAGGTGTTGTTATGTTCCCTTGGTATCCACAAGGATGTCATGAAGCTAGACTTTCGTTCTAGTGCTATACTAGCATATGTAGGCAAGGCTCAAACTTAAGTTCGAGCCTCTTGCCCTTAGTAAACACAAGGATGTCATGAGGAAAGCCTTGCATCCTAGTGCTACACTAGCATATGAAAATGAGGCTTGAACTTAAGGTGCTATTCTATACCCATGGTAGCCACAAGGATGGCATTAGGCTTGCATTCTAGTGCTACACTAGCCTATGCAAGTGAGGATCAAACTTAAGTTCGAGCCTCTTGGAATTAGTATCTCTAAAGGATGAGTCTAGACATACTCCCTAGTGCTACAATAGCTTATACAATTGAGGCTCGAACTTAAGCTCGAGCCTCAAAGTGTTTTTCTTTTCCTTTGGTATCCACATGGATGTCATGAAGCTATACATGCATCGTAGTGCTATACTGACATTTGTAGGCAAGGTCTACATTTAAGTGCAAGCTTTTTCCCGTTGTTTGCCATAAGGATGCTATTTTATGACCTTAGTAGCTATAAGGATTTCACAAGGCTAACCTTTCCCCCTAGCGCTACAGTATGAAATACTCAAACTTTAGCTTGAGTCTAAAGATATTTTTCCATGTCCTTAATAGCCACAAGGATGTCATGAGGCTGTGCCCTTGCATAGTAGGGCTACACATCAAGCAAGGCTCTTTCCATTGGTAGCTACAAGGATGTTAGGAGGCAAGCCTTGCATCCTAGTTCTAAAGAATATGCACTTGAGGCTCGAACTTAAGATCGAGCCTAAAGGTGTTCTTCTATACCCCGTGTAGCAACAAGCCCTACATGATGGTGCTACTCTACTATATGCAAGTGAGGATCGAACTTAAGTTTGAGCCTACTGGCATTGGTAGCCACACAGATGTCATGAGGCTAACCGTACACCCTAGTGCTAAAGTAACATATAGAGTTGAGGCTCAAACTTAAGTTCAAGGCAGACTTGCTATATTAGCATATGTAGGCAAGGTTCGAACTTAAGCTCGAGCCTCTTTCCCTAAGTAGCCACAAGGCTGCCATTAAGCCAAACTTGCTACAATAGCATATGTAGGCGAGGTTCAAACTTAAATTTGAGCCGCTTTCCCTAGAGCTATTATGCTCTAGCCCTAGTTAAGTCTCAAGCACTTGCATGAGGCAACGCTATCATGCTAAAATATCCACAATAAGCTCATGAGGTCACACTAGAGTGGAATATGCTAGTGCTTTTGAGAGCATTAGAAGGTGAGGTTTAAGCTACATCAGCTCATTGTTCTGGTTTCTCAACAAGGAAACAAAGCACCAAAAACGAGCTAAATATCAAAAGCAAAGAATCTACGTCAAGTGGAAATGTCACACTCAGTACCCAACCAAGTAAGTGTTGTTATCTATCTTTTTCTTTAAGTAGATTAATTACTTAATTACAGTTTTTAAAAAAGTTAATTAAAGTACTTATTGATTAAGTACTCTAATTAAAGAATAGCCACTTACTTTCAATTTATAGAGCGTGATTTTAGACGTAGTTGTAGTTTGATTAACTTAATGATAGAGTTTAAAAGGTGTATCAAGGAGACGGTAGCAAACAATAATGAGTATAAGTAGTCATTAGAAGTAGATTAAATAGAGATTAGAAACTAATAGAATGATATTGAAGACTGAACTTTTGAGATGTAGGTTTAGGAGAGATTAAGAGGAAGGGAGGGAGTGATTAAGAGGAGGCAAGGGAGATTACGTAGAGAGATTAGAAGAGATTAGGGAGTGATTAAGAGGAGGCAAGGGAGATTACATAGAGAGATTAGAAGAGATTAAGAGGAGGCAAAGGAGATTACATAGAGAGATTAGAAGAGATTAGGGAGTGATTAAGAGGAGTTGATGGTAATTACACAGAAAGATTAGAAGAAGATATCACACACACACACACACACACGCGCGCGCGCGAGAGAGAGAGAGAGAGAGAGAGAGAGACAAAGAAGTGCACCTGGATAAGCCTTTCGAATTTGAAATTCAAATTTCAAATCTAAACTGCAATCAGATCTTCACCTGCAATCAAAAAGAGAAAGATATGCGCACACACACACACACACACACACACACACACACACACACACACACACACAGAGTTAATGTAGAGCGTTTTGGGACTGCAAATAGATTCATAGAGGAGAGGGAGATGGGAAAGTAAAGAGCCATACCTGTCACGTCGTCGTCAGTTTTTTCACTGTCTGCACAAAAACCGAAACCCTGTTTTAATGTAGAAGAGAGAGAGGGAGAGAGAGAGAGAGAGAGAGAGAGAGAGAGAGAGAGAGAGAGAGATAGAGAATTAATCTAGAGTTGTGAAAAAGAGCCTTGTGGGGCCGCGGGCAGATTCGCAGAGGGCAAGGAGATGCGGGAGTAAAGAATCTCATCTGTCGCGCCGTCGTCGAATTCGTCACAGTCTGTAGAAAAATCCAAACCTATTATAATATAGAAGGTTTTAAAAGCATTAAAAAGCCTTTAATAGATTTTCCCACCAACCCTACCAAGGTTATATTAGCAAACTCACATGCGTGGACCAAAACTAATGGTTTTCATGATGGTTAAAAGAAGTGAAAAAAAAAACTTTTCACGAAAATCAGCATAACTTTCACATACGGAGTGCGATTGCAAAACTTTTTTTATGAGCCTGTAGCTTGAGAGCGGCTCTACGCTTTTCTAAACAAACCCTTATAATAGGTTTTATGAACAGTTTTCAAAAAAACGACGTTTAAGGGGTCAAAAAATTCGACGAAGTTAGGGGTGTCTAGAACTAGTTTTTTGAGAGTTTTGGGAAAATAATACTCACAAGTTGGACATAGTTTTGACTTCCCTTGGCTAAAACCTCTTAGGATCAATGAGTGAGGGACCCACCTCCACCAACCCTCTTCCTTAACCGATTTCATTGCACCTTTTTGCATGTAAAATTGTCCTGCTACAACACGTAAAACACCAGGACTATAATCACCAAGAATCGATTTACACATAAACAACTGAGAAAAAAACCTCATTGTATTTTGAATGTCCATCAACGCTCAATTGTCATAGTATAATCTCCAAGGCCACCTATACTCGAACTAATGTCCTATCCTAAAAGAAAACTATATGACTAACTAGGCTCGAACTTAAGTTTGAGCCACTCATGCAACTACTTTGAAGCCTCACCTTCTTGTAAGCTCCGACTCTTTTGATAGGTCATTCAAGGAAAGTTGGGTTTGATGTAAAGCTCATCATTACCTTGGCTCCACCTTACAACTCTTTAAATGTATAATATAGCTCGAACTTCAATTTGAGTCTCCTTCCAAATTCAAGGCTACTTCAACATAGCTTGGGTTTTTTCTCACACCTGTTGTTGCTCGTAGATTTCTAACACTTGAGCCTTCTACCAAATTCCATGGGTGCCTCCATGTAACTTGGGCTACATCTTGCAACCCGTGTGACAAGTATAGATTTCTAACACTTGCATGTACATTTAGGCTCAAACTTGAGATCGAGCCACCAACAAAATTCCATGCTTGCCTCTATGAAACTTTGGCTTTGTGAAACTCTTTTTATCTAGGTATTTATAGCACTTAGATGTACATCTAGGATCAAACTTGAGCTTAAGCCTCCTACCGTCGTGCGTGGGTTGACTTATAGCTTGAGATCTATCTTGCAACTATTTTAAGCTAAAGATTTCTAGCACTTAGACCTACATTTAGGCTCCATCTATGCTCCGGCATTGTAACTTAGGCACCATATTGGACCTATTTTCAGCTTTAGATTTATAGCACTTAGATGTACATTTAGGCTCAAACTTGAGCTCGAGCCTTCTACAATCCCCAATGGGTTGATTCAGTATAACTCGAGATCCATCTTGTAACTCTTGTGAGCTATATATTTCTAGCACTTGGATGTGCATAAAGGCTCCATCCTCCTATCAAATTCCATGGGTGCCTCTGCAATGTAACATAGTCCCTATCTTGCAACTCTTATCATCTTTATATTTCTAGCACTTGGATGTACATACAGGCTCGAGCCTCCTACCATCCTCCATGGATTGACTCAGTGTAGATTTTCTTAATTGAACGGGATGCAAGATTTTTCCAAAATTGTGAGTGTATCTTGGGAATGCATTAAATTTTGAGTTATATGTTCAAACATACAATTTTACTGATATCTCTTGATTTTCTCAAAAGTTGCAGGGTCCAAAACAAGGTGATTCAGTGTTTCTTGTTGATGGTTCCACAAGGAAAGCTCGTGGGGTTATTCATTCCACTGATGCATCTCAACGTTGTGGTTTTGAATTGATTGGCACAACATGTGTGGCGATACATGTGCTAGAAAGTTTTGATGACACCTTCTTGATTCCATTCGTCACAATGGATGCAAGAACCATGTCTCAAGCAGTTGGAAGCATCATCAAATGGCTATTGCATAATATTGTTATGGACAGAGGAAAATCTCACACAATAGATGAGGATTTTCTTGTTGGTCAAGAAGATGGCTTGATAGATAGAGCGAGTTGGAAAGAGAAAAGAGTCATCCTTTGGGCTGACAATAGATCTACAAAACTTGGAAACGGGAGATTCCCTTGATAGCTTATATGCTTCTAGTGATGACTATGAGGATGATGGCATACATAACAACACTGAAACTAGTTTTGAAGAAGGTACCACCAATACAGAACTAGGTCTTCTTCTTCATACTCAAAATGATAGAGAGCAGGATGCCATTGCCGGTGACTATGATATAAGAGATGGGACATGTAAGAAAAGGAGTTATGTACATAAAGTTAGGCCTAGAAAAAAAAAAGGTAATGCTCATGCTTTCAACAAACAATGTGATGCTGCAAACATTCACAAAGTTGCAACAATTGATTGTTATGAGATGCGATGCTGCCAGATTGGAAACAGATCCAAAATCATGCAAGCGAGGGCAGACTTTTGGGGACAAAGCTACACTAGTCGATGCACATTTGTATTGGATTGTATGAGCATGGCTCATAGAAAAGATCAAGAAGAGGAATGCTTTGAGTTTACTTTTGATGGAAAGAAGGTATGTAGTAAAGCATGGTATGTAATGCATGGAATAGGAAAGTCAACATTTTACAGGCTGCGTAAAAAATTCTTGGATGGAGCATGCAATGGAAATCATGGAAACACTGGAATGATAAGGAAGAGCTTGACACATGTTGAGATGGCAAAAGCACTCATACAAGGCTTCATAGATAATAATGCAAATTAAATGCCACATAAGTCAAGGACAACCATGCATGGCACTCGGGAAACTCAACGTGTTCTACCAACGATGTACAAACAAGTGGACATTTTGCGGGAAGTAAACGACACACTTGTCACAATGGAATACAAAACGTTGTCACAGCCAACATTCTCAAGGTTGTGGAACACAGTCTTCAAGACAGTCACTTTATCAAAATCAAGCACATTCTCTAAATGTGACATTTGCACATCCATAAAGGTCAAGCTGGAGTCTACCAAAAATCAGGTGGAGTGTGCTAGATACATGGCATAGAGGAGATCACACATGTTGCAACAAATGAGCTGTAGAAATCTGTACTATGCTTGGAGAAGCTCTTCAGAAATGAATCCAACCAAGTTCTTGTGCATTATACATGACAAGATGGACCAGAGTAAAGACTGCTATACCACAAATTAAACCAGTTCCAAAATCTCTCAATGGAGTTGAGAGGCTTCCAGTATCCTTGATAGGAATGCTCACTCATGGACATGGACAAACAGCTTATGGTCACTTTGCATTGGGATTATGGCCGAGTGATCCCAACTTCACAATTGCATCTCTCTCAAAATGTCTAAGAAACTTAGAAAGAAGAGATAAACATATGTTTGGTGACTTGAGCTTAGAAAACTCAAGTGTAGAACCACGAACAAATATTTTTTATTGTGTTTTGTCTACAGCTTCTGTCTATCACCATATGAAAGTGCTTAAGGAGAAAAACCAGTACTGCAAGGAACAAGTGCTCAGAATGAAGAGGCAGAGACTGATCTAATCACAAATGTGAATGTGGACACTGAGGATTTTGCTTCTAGATAGGGAAATGATTGTCCAAGGATGCAATCAATCTTTGGTACTAATGCACATGTACAGGAGGATGGCAATGTATTTGGGTTCAAGAGGTTGCCAAGAACATTGTTGTTGCAACTTGACAATTGTGGTTCAGAAAATAAGAATCGATATGTGTTTGCATACCTATCATTGTTGGTTGCACGAGGAGTCTTTGACACTGTACAACTTGGATTTCTTATGGTTGGTCACACTCATGAAGACATTGATGCATTGTTTAGTCGCTTTTCTGAGAAGCTTAGAAAACAAGCCATTTTTACATTTCCACATTTGATGAAGATCTTCAGTGAGTGTGTTAGCATGCATCCAACACCTTTTCTCCTACAAAAGGTGGCAGACTTTAAAGGATTTGTAAAGGGGTTCTTACATGATGGAGCAGATATCTTAGTGGGTCATTCAAAGCCATTGCAATTTAGTTTCTATATGAGTGATGGAATACCTTTGATGCAATACAAAGTGCACCCTAAAAATGTGGATTGGTTACCCGAAAATGGTATAGAGTTATGGAAGAGAAATGACCAAGGAGGAGCCAAGCTTCCTGAAGGTGTTCCAAAAGTATTACCACCCTTTGAGTATGTTAAAGATAGTGAGAAAGTTATGGAAGGAATAAAGAAGTATGTTAGTTGGCGGAAAGATCACTTGCAAGAGAAAGGAGATGAAAGTGAGTATGCTAGGTGGATCAACCCAGTTCTTATGTACTGGGAGAATCTCATGCAAGCTATGCAAAACCCTGGACAAAGTGAAAACACTTTATTTGATGACTTTTGGCCAAGGAGTATGCGTGAACAAGATCATCCTCTTGAAGTTCCATTGGAAGATGGTCTAGATGAAGCACTTGACACAATAGAGGGCCACTATTGTGGTCCAATGCGCAACAAACCTGCTGAGGAGTTCAACCCAACTCTTGATGTGGCAAAGGGAGACTTTGTACTTGTGCAACCTTGTGATGAAAATTACCCAATTTGGTTAGGAGTGGCAGCAAACAGATATTGATCAGAACAATGACTTGGCAACCTATCTTCAAGTGAAGATACAATACTGGGCACCAATTTCAAAGAAGAAGAATGCAAGTGATGTGGAGGTTTACAAGGATTGTTGGAACAAGTATTGGAGAGAGAACATCAATGATCCTCAACGTTGGGAAGACACTAGCTGCATCATTTGGGCATGGAAGCCCAAGGGTGGACGAATTCCTGAAAAAATCAAGATTCCAAAGGCAATAATCCTCAAGGCCAAAGAGAGTCAATTGAAACTTGATGAACATGAGGCACCATCAAATGTCAATGCAAATGAAGAGGAATGATGCTTAGCATTCGCCTTTCAACTTTGTAATCTTCTAGCAATGGGTCCAATTAGTCCACCCATAGCTATGGTCATTATCAACATTGATAATGGCATCCCACCTTTGTAATCTTCAAGAAATCTTATTCAATATGAATGGTGTTTTTTTTCACGTTAGTCACCCAAGTTTTTCTTGCAACTTACATTTTAATTGTTTTATCAAATGAAGCATGTGTGGGAAGAAAATTTTCGGTGCATGAGCATGTGTGTGTGTGTGTGTGTATTTGTAAACTAACATGTGCAAAAACACTCTAGTGTATAGTATGGTTGTTGAAAACGGACCATATTGGATCTTGCAGACTCATAAGCATCCACTAAACATTGTATCTCAGTTTTCATATGTGCAACAACGTAGTACAATACAACCTTACCTCAAGTCCATGAGACACAAAGAATCGTCCCAAATGTGTGAATTTTTCCCTATTTTCCTAAATAGGTGTTATTTTGCAAAAAGCATGTGGAAGATTGTGGGATGCATATAAGGATGAGTTTGAAAGGGAGTTGAGTGATGATGATGACGGATGGGTTGGCATGGAGACTGAATTCCATCATGTGGGAATACCAAAGATGGAGGAGGAGGTGCAAAAGGAGGTGCGCCAAAAGAGCCTAGAGAAGCCCCTAGATACCCCTGTCCTCCACTAGAGTGTGCTCATGGAGTGGAAGAGGAATATCCATTGCTGAATATTACGTTGGGTATGTCACGTGTAGATGAGAGGTGCTACCCAACTAATGTCGAGGATAAGCATGTCATACATAATGATGTTGTTCATGTTGAAGAGGCGGATAGTCAGATGAATGAAGGGGAGGATGTGATTGAGTTGTTTTTGGTTTCCATTGGGGAGTTTTGTAGAGTTGGGAACAAAGAAGCAGAACAAAAGGAATTCCCTGAAATCAGATTTGCTGAGGCGGAATGTCCGGCAAACATATCTGTTCAAGAGGAATATCCACCAAGAAGATCCGCACAGGAGGAATTTTCTATAGTGAGATCCATGCAAGAGGATATGCAGCCAAAGGATGCTTTAGAAATTATACTTCAATCCTACAAAATGAAGAGGGAATCAAAAAATCAGAAAAAGCCACAGGTGGAAAATCTAAAAAAACCACAAGCAAATAATCAGAATCAGCCACTAGTGAAAAATCAGAATCAGGAACAGGCGGAATATCTGAAAAAGCAACAGGTGGATAATCAAAATCAGCCACAAGTGGAAGATCAACATAAACAGGGGGAAAGTCAACAAAGAAAGGAGACAATATCAGAAACAGAAGGAAATGAGCAGAAGAAACTGGTAGAAACTAGTGCTGGAATTTCAGAAATCAGATTTACTCGTGCACAATTTTCCAAAGCTAGAGCGGAATCGATTCAAGTGTTTCGGAAAATGTTTTCTATAGATTTTAAGCATATTCAAATGCAAGGTGGTAAAACAAAGCTCCAGGAGTTTACAAATGTTGATTTTGATGGTTGGCGGATTCAGGCGGATTGTCCAACTATTTTGTGTGATGTTGCGGATGATATGAGGATCGTAACTTTGATTCTGAATTGGTTCAAGAGCATATTTTGATGTCAAAGATTGAGTATGAGGAACTTTGATTTTGAATTTAATTGAGCGGATTGTTTTATGGTTAGATTTGGCTGAAAACGGATCATACAAAATCCTCACTGACAGAATTTAGCAAATGGGCTGTCAAGAACAGTTCCTTGAGGAGTATGAACTAGGTTTGATAGATTTTGAAGATCAGAATTTGATGCAAAATGATGAATTATCAAGTTTAAGCTCTTTGGAAGTGTTTTTTGATATTGATGTGGGGCAAGTTGTTGTGAATCCTAACATACTTTTGATGGAGGATGTTTGTTTCAAAGCTGATGATGTAATTGAAGTTGATTCTTACAAAGTGGATTGTCAAATGTGGATGGCGGATCATTAGAATTCAGATTTTCATGTGTTGCAGATTTTGGACTTGCTGATTTTTGTAAGAGGAATGCATTACAAAGTGCATAATGATCAGGATTTACTGTTTGCATATCAGATTATAACTATAGAAGCTCAAAGGATTTTTGTGGATTATGTGAAGCTTGTTTATCTGATTTTTATGGATGTTCAAAAATTTTAGGCGGATGTTCAGAAAGTGCAGAGGATCTATCAAAAATCTACAGAGCAGTATTTTACAGCAGGAAATTCAGCGGATATGCAGAATCAACTTGCAGATGTGCAGAAACAGATTGCAGATATGGGAAAACCGATAGCGGATAATCCGAATGTGGAGTTTTAGGAGAGGTTTTCCAAATTTGATGTTAGAGGAATGATTTTTGCAGATCTATTATCTATGTTAATGCTGATTTTGATAATTTTGCAAGTTTTCAGCAAAGAGGATATTCCGAATTTCAAAGAGGATATTCCGATGGAGTGCATATGGATTTTTTCCATCAAGAAGAATTATTTTCTACACTTTATCTTTGGAGTAGAGGATTTCTCATTGAGTTTTGGTTCCATAAGTTTATTTTGTATGATCTGATTTGGATTTATTTGTATAAGAGAGGTTCCCAGCCTTGGCATGTTGTCATAAAATGGAGCACATGTATTTCACAATTGGGTGTGAGGAGGAGCACAATGATATGGGATTGCACATGTATGGGAATTCATGGATCTAGGAGGTGTATTTGTGAATCTTGGATTACGTTCCAGGCACTTTGCTTTGCACACTCTAGCCTATCCAACTTAATTACAGATCAAGGGATTGTGGGAATTGAGTCAAATTTTGAGAAAATTTTCAAGCCACCGGGCAGTGCCTGTGTTAACGGTGGAATATCCGGAAGCTTTCTTGTGTGGGAACTTGGGCTTAGGAACCTAGGGATATGGAAAGTCACTTGAAGGTCATGGGATTTGGGTGTTGCAAAGTCCTGGGAAGTGGGTCGTTGCCTATTTGAGGAACCTTTGTATCTTGTTTTTATCATAAGGCAATTTGCAATGCATGGCAGTTTGGGAGTGTGTCTCTCTCTTTCTCCATGTGTGAGCAAGGCCACAAACATGTCTGATTGAGGGGAGTTAGATGCTGATGAAGTTGGAGAGTTTTTCTTGCGAATGGGCGTCAGATTGGCTCTCACCACTACCTACAATCCTGAAGGTAATGGGAAGAGTGAAAGGGGACATCCACCTATTGTTAAAGCTTTAGCAAAAGCTTGTCAAGGACGGATTGGTGATTGGCCAGGACGTTTACCATATGCTTTATGGGCTGACCGAACCAATCACATCTCTGTGACTGGTTACATGCCATCGGAATTAATGTATGGACAAAATCCTATTATGCCTACAGAAGAAGCAGTGTTTTCATGGAGTGTTTTGCCATGGGATACAGGCTTTAGTAGGGAAGAATTTCTTGCTTTAAGGATACTCCAATTGGAGCACATGAATGAAGATATTGAAGTGGCAAAATCCAACCTTAAGGAAGCTCGCTTGAAGAATAAAGCCTTGTTGGATAAAAAACATCGACTACGACCTAAAGCAATTCAAGATGGAGATTGGGTGTTAGTCTACAATAATAGTCTTGACAACCAATATACTGCTATGCAGAAGATGGTAAAAAGATGGTTTGGACCCTATGTGGTGATGCATGCCTTTGATAATGCGACTTATATGTTATGTGAGCTTGATGGTTCAGAATTAAAGGTACCTATAGCAGGCAAGCAAGTCAAGCTCTTCAAAAAGCGTAATGCTGAGTTTGAAATTGAGGA
This sequence comes from Adiantum capillus-veneris, assembly GCF_014529385.1. Classification (NCBI taxonomy): domain Eukaryota; kingdom Viridiplantae; phylum Streptophyta; class Polypodiopsida; order Polypodiales; family Pteridaceae; genus Adiantum; species Adiantum capillus-veneris. Next base: position 81,108 of record NC_140950.1, on the reverse strand, counting down.
CTTTGATATTAAGCAACCACAGGAAGAAGATCCACTATATGAAGACGACGAAGATGATGAGTTTGCAGTGCAAGCGATTTATTGAAGTGGCACATGCCGGAGGATGTGCAGGTTCGTAGGGGGTGATTGTTGTGATGTGGAGGGTTCAGAGGCGGAAAGTCATCGGGGAAGCCTCTCATGTGTGCATTTATAAGTGGAGAAGAAGTGATGAAGATCTCGTGCTTTTTGGCTTGGATATCCAATGTCAGAAGCTCACTAAACTATGCCGGAAGTTGGAAAAAATGGTCAAAAAGCTTCAAGTTTGAGGAGATATGGGGGTAGACTTCTTGGGTGGGAAAGGGAGATGGGCTTTGAGGTGCCATGTGGCACACATATATCGCACATAGGGGGGCTTGGGGCATTGTGATGGGAGGGGAAGAGGGTATATATAGAGAATGGGGGCCTATATATCTTCATCAAAAAGGGGAAGCTATGGAGCTTGGGCTTGAGGGCTCTTGGGACATGGCTCCCCCGCCTTGGCGACATGGGCGGCCTCTCCCTATCTATCCGAGCATGTGGGCCACGCCCCCCCTTTGGGGAGCCTTCCCATGCATGAAAGGGGGAAAGAAAATCCCTTGTAAATCACTACAACGGCGTCGTGACAGTGGCAAGGGAGGGGCATTGAGAAGTCATTTTTTTTTTCTATTTTGGGGGGTTTGAAGCCATGCAAAAAGGGGAATAAAGGAGCGATGGAGGCTATTTCTGATGCATGCTCCATATCAAGGGCTAATTAGAGAGATTAGGGGCTAATGCTTGCTTTTCTAGAGAGCTTGAGTACTTGAGGGAGATCGATGGACCTTGAGTGCTCCTTGTCAAGAGCTACGTCTATGCAACTCTATTATTCATGTAATTAGCGATTACAGTTGATAATTAGCCGATGATTAGCACCCTTTTTGGTGTCTCGAATCAATATCTTTTCTCATATGCTTCTTCTTCTTGCTAAATCCATTATAATTCATGTTTATGCTCTTGATCTATGCGATTTGCATCCATGCTACGTGATTTAAGTATTTTAACATCCGCTAATCCTCCACTAATTACGCTTAGCGTTTACTCAAGCTATTAAGAGCAATATTGTCCACTTTTAAGCCAATTTCCTCACCATCTTCATGGCAACCCTCCTCCCTCTCGTGACAGGAGCCCGGTGCTTATCCGACTCACCTCCCGAAGCGCTAACTCCCCGACACCGTGTACTATCAAGGTTCTTCTTGTTAAATTCTTTTGTAAGCAAACTACTTTCAACATTTGAAGATGTAAGACCACTAGATGGTGCAAAATTACTAATTGTTGTATGAAACATATCCCAACTCTCTGGTAACGTAATCAACAACAACAATGCTTTCACAGAGTCATCAAACTCCACTTCTTCTGCACTAAGCTGACTAAAGGTAGCGTTGAACTCATTAAGATGATTAGACATAGATGTCCCTTCTTTCATCTTAAGGTCAACCAGCTACTTCAACCAATAGACTTGTGAAGCTACACTTTTTTGGTTGTACAAATCACATAATTTTTGCCATAGCTCATAATTGGTCTTGATCTCCTTGGCATTAAAGTACACAGTTTTTGGAAAAGTTACCATGACAGTAGACCTGGTGAGCTCATCTAGATCTTACCTATCAAGCATTAACATGTCCTCTAGGTTTATGCCCTACAACTTGGTAGGCCTGACCTGCTTCTTCTACACCAACATGTTGTAAAGCTGCTCTTTCCAAAATGGAAAGTTGGCGCCATCCAACTTCTCGATGTTGAATGAAGAGCTCTCCGATGAAGACCCCATCACGACCAGAACTCAGCAAGAAGCTCCAAAGTGGGAAATATTTTCAAAACTTGGGAAAATTTTGACAAAGTTTTGGTAGGATAACAACAATATGAACAATTGTCACAAACTTAGAAATTGGAAAAAAAAACTATCCTAGTCACTATTAGGGGTCACTCTCATTGCCACCTTCCACTACGTGTCTCACTATCTCTGATACAAAGTTAAATTGGGCATATTTATATAGTGTATCAATGCCTCAATGGCAAAATAGCAAGGTCTGATGTTGATGATGGGGATGAAAGAACACTCCCAACACCTATATCATTGAAAGGATCCCAAACGACAAATGTGTAGAAAAACATACAACCTGTAGCTAGTTGAGAGAGGAGAAAACTGCCTACACAATGCACCTGAAATGACCTCCAAATGAGATTATGAGCACACCAAGCTCTTTGAGCCTTTCCAGAGTATATGAGAGTGAGAGAGAGAGAGAGAGAGAGAGAGAGAGAGAGAGAGAGAGAGAGAGAGAGAGAGAGAGAGAGAGAGAGAGAGAGAGAGAGAGAGAGCTTTGTATGCAATTGCCCCCCGTGCAAGAGTGAGCTATGTTCCTCCTGCACGTATTTTGTATTTATAGGTTAGCTCAACAGCTCAAAATAAGTTCATACATTCCACTTTGGGAATAGCCAAGGCTATTATCAAAAAATGTCCTTTTTATTTGACTAGAGGACTAACTAACTAGAAGAAGACTATTACGATGCCTGAGTGTAACATCTACATGCACTGAGCGCCAAAATGTTCTCATGTCTAGTCCAAACTATTGCTCTCATTCATCTGCTGCACAAAAATCAATAGACATTAGTCCTTGCAATACCCATCCCATAACATACCTGAGGGTTGAAAAAGCAGCTGCCTTCAGTTGCTAATAACGCATGAACCATAATCCACAACACTGTTGGACGAGCGGATAACGAGAATGGCGCAACCATAACGTACAGAACAATGTGATGCAAGTAGACGATGAACCATAAGCGCACCTCCAAGAGTGGAGTGCTACGCGCGAGAGAGAGAGAGAGAGAGAGAGAGAGAGAGAGAGAGAGAGAGAGAGAGAGAGAGAGAGAGAGAGAGAGAGAGAGAGAGAGAGAGAGAGAGAGAGCTTTGGGTGCAATAATCCCCCGTGCAGGAATGAGCTATGTTCCTCCTGCACGTATTTTGTATTTATAGGTGAGATCAATAGCTCAAAATAGGTTCAGACATTCCTCTTTGGGAATAGCCATGGCTATTATTAGAAAATGTACTTTTTATTTGACTAGAGGACTAACTAAATAGAAGTAGACTGCTACGATGCCTGAATGTAACATCTACATGCGCTGAGCGTCAAAATGTCCTCATGTAGGGTCCAGACTATCGCTCTCATTGCACAAGAATCAATAGACATTAGTCCTTGCAATAACCATCCCATAACATACCTCACGATTGAAAAAGCAACTGCCCTCAGTTGCTAATAACATAATCAAAGCAGAGGTGGGTGATCAGGCCACATGCAAAGGAGTGCTGCCTAAACCAGTGATTCTGCAGTGTAGGGGTGTTGCCTAAATCGGAAAATCTACACCCAAATGATAATAAGCATTGTGCTGCCTAAACCGGCGAATCTGCACCCAAATGATAATTATTTTCAATCATACCATGCCAAGCACGAGAGAAGTCCATATCCTCAGCATAAGAATCAATCATGGAATCAAAGGACGCGACTTCAACAACAGAAAAGTTATTAGGAAGACTTCTTTAATACTATCAAAAGTGTATGAGCGAGTGCTAGGTGCTTGATCATCGTCACGCCTACAACTTAAAGTGTCAGAAACAACATTACAACGGTGCAAATGTCCTGAGTTACCAATGTCTTCGAATGTTCTTTGTGTCTAGAGCACGTTTCTTAGTAAACCATTTATGCAGTAATAGGAATCCTTGGAAAGATGTATCAATATGATAATCCATGGCAAGATGGTCTTGATCTTTCTTTTTCAAAAATTTTGGTCTTTTGTGTAATCAACAGAAATTCTGAAAGTGCAAACACGTATACACTGGGATATTTTGACATTGGAGTTTTTTTGGATTTCATTGCCAATGGCTCTCCTTTGTGGTGTCTTGTAAATGTTTGACAGTTGGTAATTCAAACATTTGGTTCGAAGGTAGTTATTGATTTACTACTGTGTGGGTGTTGTGAGTGTGATGCTTAGGTTTAAAGCCATGGGATCACATTGATTGCACAGATGATCTGGGTTCTTCCAGTGGCACAGTAACTCTTGCTATCTTATGGGGTTTTGGCACTGTCGTAGCATTTTTGCTTAAAATGAAAATATATGTAAGGCCTCGTGATCTTTTGGTGCCATTTGTGGGATTGTTTGTAAGATATATGTGGTTATGTTAGTTGAATCACTTCAGTGGTTTTGCTTTTCATGCATGACCTCTAGTCATAAGTTATCATGTGCAGAGTTTTTAGAAGCCTTATTCCATCGAATGTATATGGATTGCCTGTTTGTTGAATGTTTAAGGGATTGAAGACTGTGCCTTTATGAGGTCGATCCCTTTGTTTTTGTTCTCTTGGCTTCTCTGAGGGTTTTTTTTTTTATAGTTATGGTAAAAGTGTTGAGCTTATATGTGAAGCTACTCAATATATGGCTTCTCTATATATGGCACCCAGGTCCCCTCTATATATACATCATCTCATGTGTGTATTCTACACACTTTGGGGTTCGATTTCTGTGCTCTCTCTCTCTCTCTCTCTCTCTCTCTCTCTCTCTCTCTCTCAACATGGTATCAGAGCAGTACGTTTTTGTTTTCGATTTTTCTCCTGATTGAAAACGATTTTGTAGAAACTCCCTGCGCAAGGCACCGGAATCGATGTGGTCTACAACTTTGCAGAAAAAGTTTTTCAAATTCGGCACCGATTTTGAGTTATCGTTCGCGGATTGCGTACATACCTGAAAAGAAACTTTCAATTTTTGTTTTTGATTTTTCTGCTAATTGAAAACGATTTTGCAGAAACTACTCGCGTGGGGCACCGAAATCGATGTGGTCTACAACTTTGCAGAAGAAAGTTTGAGTTATTGTTGGCGGACTGCGTACATGTCTGAAAAGAAACTTTCGCTTTTTGTTTTCGATTTTTCTACTAATTGAGAATGATTTTGCAGAAACAGCCCGCGATTGCTCTTGAATCGATGTGGTCTATAACTTTGCAAAAGAAAGTTTTTATTTTTTCAAATTCTGCACTGATTTTGAGTTATCATTGGCGGACTGCGTACATGCCTGAAAAGTAACTTTCATTTTTTGTTTTTTGATTTTTCTCCTAATTGAGAAGGATTCTGCAGAAACTACTCGTCTACAACTTTGCAGAAGAAAGTTTCTCTAAATTCTGCACCGATTTTGGGTTATCGTCTCGGACTGCGAATATGTTTGAAAAGCAAAATTTTACTTTTCGCTTTTGATTTTCCTCATAATTGAAAACTTCTCAATTATATTTTTTCTTCATCAATCATATATTTTTTATTGATGTAACTTTGCTGCAGAAGCCAGTTACATATCGTTCCGATTTAGTTGAGTCGTTGATGATCGTCCAAATTCTATCGAGCTACTGTTGGTACATGATCTTTTGTTATAGGATATACTCGTTCATTGATTCTCGTATAATTATTCTTCTAGAGATATAGTTTATGTCGTTTTATTGATAATTTCTCGTTGATACCATAGTGATTTTGATGGTACCATGATGATGTTTTGTTAGTACTTTGGTAATGGTGATTTTCGTTGATACCATGATGATATTTCATTGATACCATGGTTATTCTCGGTGATGCCATGATGATATTTTGTTGATACCATGGTTATTCTCGGTGATGCCATGATGATATTTCGTTGATTCCATGGTGATTTTCGTTGATACCATGATGATGTTTTGTTGATACCATGGTTATTCTTGGTGATACCATGATGTTGTTTCGTTGATACCATGGTTATTCTCGGTGATGCCATGATGTTGTTCCGTTGATACAATGATTATTCTTGGTGATATCACAATGTTGTTTCGTTGATACCATGGTTATTCTCGATGATACCATGATGTTTTTTTGTTGATACCATGGTTATTCTCGGTGATGTCATGATGTTGTTTTGTTGATACCATGGTTATTCTCGGTGATACCATGATGTTGTTTTGTTGATACAATGATTATTCTATGATGCTTTTCGTTGATACCATGATGATGTTCATTTTTATTGATACAATGATGATATTTTGTTAATACTTTGATGATACTCATTGATATCACTACGTTGATAAATGTCGTTTTATGTAGTATATACACATGTCATTTGCATCACGTATCATGCATCTTGTACTTTTTATGTTCATACTTTATGTCCACATATGTTCTCGTGCGTGGCGTCGCGAACCATCTCTTATGGCATTATGTCGTCAAAAGAGTGGTGTCGCGAACCATCTCTTATGGCATTGTGAACGTAATTATTTCACTAACGATGCTAATAATTTTCATGACTATGTTTTTTGAGTCTATGATCTATGTAGGATTGATCAAAGAATTGATTTGATGAAGATAAACTTGGTGACAATAAAAGATTTATGAAGACATTTTTGGTGATGCCGTATTGATGACAACATGAAGACATATTTGGTGATGCAATATTGATGACAAGCTACACATCAGATTCACGGAGACACTTCTGATTACGATCTAATCGATAGCCTTTACAACTCTTTATTGAACCTTTGTATTCATTATTGTATTTGATAGGATAGGAGTAGTGTAACTCCTCATAAAACATTCATTGTAAAAGGAGTGATGTAGCTCCTCATAAAATATTCATTGTAAAAGGAGTGATGTAGCTCCTCATGAACATTTGTATATTCAATGATTATATAGAGCTGATTATACGGTGGGTGTATATAGAGCTGTGGGTTTTTCCCTTGATCCCCGAAGGGTTTTTCATCCACAATTAGGGACCCTTATTTGAGCAGGGGTGTTGAGCTTATATGTGAAGCTACTCAATATATGGCTTCTCTATATATGGCACACAGGTCCCCTCTATAGATACATCATCTCATGTGTGTATTCTACACACTTTGGGGTTCTATTTCTGTGCTCTCTCTCTCTCTCTCAAGAAAATGTTTATGTTCCCATCTAAAAGCCCATCTTGTTTCTCAAAATCACCATAGTTTATGGCTTCACTCCAACTCTTGAGCATCACATGCATTATTGATCTTCTTGGCCGTTCTCGGAATTTAGAAAGGGCAACACAATGATAGAGAGAATGCATGTAGAACCTGATATCATAGTGTGACATGCTGCATTAGACACCTACCAAAAATGGGGTAATGTGGATATTGGAAGGAAATCTTTTAAGCATGCAGTCTCTCTGGATGTAGGTGACTCCGCAACTTATTTAGGGCGAGATTGTGGGGTGGAGTAAATGGCTAACTCGTCTGGCTCATGACCTGAAGACTACGGGTTTGAACCCTGCCCCCACGCGGATAGTCATGTTATGCCACTTGATGTCCGTTGATTGGAGCTGAAGAAGAACCCCGTCCAACATCTATGAGAATGCAGGAATGCACAATTTAAATAATGCTGGTGGAGAATAAAGCCTTTTAAAAAGCTGGTCAGTGCTGGCACATAACAGTGGTGTATGGCTTAGCTCGAAATATCATTTTGATGCAATCATGGAAGCATGTATGTAGTGCTTAAGTCATGTTTATGATGTAGCCTCGTTTGTTGTGTATAGAAATCAAAGGTAGAACTTGAGAACCATAATAGAAGCCAAGCCTCACTACAACAATAGTAGAGTTTTCCAACAAGATCATCGTGGACAAGTGTTGACCATTCTCCTCAGATTTCTAAGAATGAGCCAGAAAACTTGCTACAAGAAGCGATGCAAAAAGCTTCACAAGGTTCTATGTTTCTGCTGCTAGTGTCAAGCAAAGTGTCATGAGTGGGCAGTGTAGGCAAGTTGTCAATATGATGAGTTGTGGTTTCTTTAAAGAGTTGTTCCTCATGCTTACTTTCTATAAAAGGGGAAGGCAAGACCCTAGCCCATGAACAAAAGGCACCTGTCTCAATTGAAATAACTTGCTGGGATTTCACCCTTGAGGGTTTTAGCAATCAGGTCCCAATAAGATTTAATCAGCTGGGAATCGAACAGCTGTAAAGTTCTGATCACACCCTTTTACTCTCGCAGAGCAGTTGTGGAGCTCCTAGCAGGGGAGTTCATGTAGCGAGCACATAAAGGACAACAATCAGCCAGAAATTCTTTGAAAGGGTGTAGACTGAGCTTACACCTTCTTTTTTGGTGAGAATGGATGCTAGTTGAGCCACTACAAGTATGGTTCAGTCTTTCCAGCCAGTGGTCGGTGATGTTTCCTTTCCGGAGTTCAACAAAGCTCTCCACAAAATTGCAAAATGAGCATGCAATGGTGCTCAAGGCAATCTAGATGGATGCTACTGCCAATAACGTCTTTGTTTGCTTTTGTGCTAAATAGATGTCATAGCGGCAATTGACTCAATAGTGGCGGACCTGCATTATGTGTTGGGGCATTGAGGGATGCTACCTTGCTGCAGCCACTTCCGGTGCCTGCTCAATATGCCAGGCTATCAAGCTTGTTAGGTTTAAAACCCGATCTGTAATTTGATCCCAGTAGAAGAGAGTCCCGTGAGCCACTCGAAAGAATCTCTTTCGAGTTTGCTCAGCTAAGCTATGTTGGGAGAATCTATGTGAGACATGCGACTCTTGCTAAGATGAAGGTGCTTTAGGGTGACGAGAGAAAAAGTTGAGAGGTGCTAGAGAGCTTTCGAAGCCCAAACCTTAGAGGTCAAACTTTTTGCCATTAGTGCAAGCAACTCCTTGCCACATATACTAAGAGAGAATAAAACAACACTGAAAGATGAAAAAAAAGACCAAGTAGTGAATGCTTCCTGGTTACCAAGGCCTGATTAGAAAAGGCCATAAAACAATCCCTGCAAAGATGAGTAGAACCCGAATCCAAGAAGAGTGCTTGCAAGTTTGTGCGAGTGAGAGACAAGGATATTAATGGCTACCGAAACTTCAACATCGAGTAGTTATTGGATACACCTAAGAGAGCGATTGCCAACTTTTTCACACAAAGTATGGACCTCCAGGTACATAATTTGTCAGCATAGAGCACATCCCTTTCCAAAATCCGCACAAGTGCACACTAACTACCAAATGAGCATTGGAGTGATAGTAGGATCCATCAACCCTGGCCTCAAACCATCCAACACCAAGGATCACATACACATTATGACCATGGCACCTCGACAAGCTGTTGCGAGGCTTTTACCAAGAGATTTCAACACACGGATTTCAAAGTACTAACAAGCTATTGCCAGTTTACTTTCTCAAGGATCTTCAAATCATTAATTCAGACTAAAGCATTTTGTAGCTTCAAAATGCTCCCTCTTCCTATCGCGTGCTCTTATTTGATGCAAATATGTGAGAGGGGCCTGTAATTAGAGTTACATGAGAGACACCACCTTTGCACCCCCACTGAACTTAGCAGAGCCCAAAGGAGATGAAGTTGATTGATGCTACCAAACTTGTGGTTGTTCAATTTCTTGTACGATAGACCACATTGTAAGTAGGTTGTTGCCAACCTGATAGCCAAATAATGATTATCTACATTCATGAGCATTTTCATAAGTGACGACCAAGAGTCACGAAGCTGATCATCACTACCAAGACTTGTTCTTCAAGCCTTATTCAGGTGTAACACATCATCCCCGAGGGGTAAACATCACTCCTTTCGTTTATACACCCAGTGTTTAAACTTGGGTAATCACCACCGGCTGTTGGATTAGTCAAAGCTTTTGGCTAGTCATTAGAGCTTTCTTGGCAAGATGGCTTTTGGTGACTAGCTGCATATGCTTACTAGCTCTATTGAATACTTGCTTTGGAGCTAAAAGGGTTTTCGTATATCATGTGAATTAAAGAGGTAATCGAAGACCCTTTTCACCTATGGACTTCCCTCTTAAGTAGAATGTAAAATCCTCTTGTAAAAGTATTTTTGTAGTTTATCCTATTCAATAATCCTTTTAGATGAACCAAGGTGATTAAATCACTCGAGGCCTACCACTTGGAGGTGTGCTAGTTGAAAATTGGGTCTAGTAGGCCCAATGAGTGAAGGAAAGTTAGGGAAATTGGCTCCCGATGAGGTTGCTCCTTTGGTCATTTTAAGGCACGGCTTGGGTGCCACATGTCAACTTGGCTAGAGGGTAGGTAGGTAAAATTTCGGCAGCGAGGGCTTGTCCCGGTAAAGCAGCAGACAACACACAAGAGGGCTCACAGCCTCACTGTAGAGATGGATGGGTAGTACTAGAAGAGGTGCAAGCGATAGTGGTTTGTAGACTGCCCCATGGCTCAGTCAGCAGGGGTTCCTCCAAGCACAGTCGGCAAAGGCGACAGCAGGTATGCAGGCACACGACATGGTTGAGGAACACTCGGAGCAGGTTCCATGTTGGCGTAGTCAGCTGGCAGGGTTGTAGCGGTTGACTCAGCAAAGTTGGTGCGGTCGGGTAAACAGTAGAGGCAGTCGTGGCGCTGGAGCATGGCCCGACACCGATGGGTAGCCGTCGTAGTTTGAGTGGTCACCCTCGGTAGGTCTACAGTAGCAACAGGTCGACGCTGTGGCAAGTATCCCAGTGGTCTCAAGGGGTGGTCCGCAAAACAAGATGAGGGACTATGATAATGGAATCGGCTAATGGCAAAGCAGGCAACTCGACTGAGTTGATGGGCAACTGGTATGGGCTGGTGCAGGTCCGACTTAGGGCAGTGTGGTGGGGCTAGTAAGCGCGACGCTCAACAAGGGTTGCATGCCACGGCTAGTGCACAGCCAGCTTGTCGCGGGCCGTGGCAAGGGTGCGTGTTGTATCGAATACATCAGAAGTGAGAAAGGTACAGTGAAACTAAACTATTGTAGAGCCAATTTTTATGTGTATGTGGTGATTACGTCTACATGATGTAGTGATTGAGTCGATCTTCCACTTGGATGCATATGTAGATTTTGTTTACTTGGCATCTAGTTAGCAAACATTTGTGACATTTTTGCGTTTGTAGAGATGACTTGTGAGAGATGGTTCACTCCTGGTTGTCGATGCATGCATTGTGTTGGGGTCGTAAAGCCCAATGTGCTAGCCACACGTAAGTGGGTAGCTGGACTTTAACACTGACCATTCAAACTAGGACTCAAACCCTAACTCACTATTGTAAGTGAGTCCAATATATTTGTTTGTAAGTGAGTCCAATATATTTGTGTGTCATCTCGTTTGTCCCTCCACCATCATCGTGCCCCATACTTGCACGCTCTGCACTACAAATTCAATTGGTATTAGAGATCGATAAGAGGCTAGGGACAATGGTGCTGTTAGCGAGGGAGTTGCGGTGCCGGAGCATGTGCAATCGCGACAGCGTCTGTGCGCGTGTAGGTGTGTAGGTGCACAAGGAGAAGGGAGTCTGTGAGGGGGAAGGGGAATAAGGAGATGCACAAAGAGTTTAGGTTAGTGGAGCAGAAAGTGAGAGAGTGTCAACTCTCACTTTCTCTCCCTATATATTAGGTAATGAAAATTTTAAAGGGGTTAGGGATGGCTCCCATGGCCACCTAGCCGACACCCCAACAACCTCCCACTTGAAGGTCAGGGTGGCCAGTAGTGGCGTCAATATAGTTAGTCTATACAAAATTGATGAAGCATCACCCAGGCTTCATCCTACACCCATAAGCTCTATGCAGTGTGCAAACCGCTCCGACGTTAAGCTCTTTGTGAGAGCATCTGCAGGGTTGTCATCAGTATGAAGATGTGAAGATAAGAACATCCAAGGGATCTGCATGAATCACTGCTGGCTTGGGAGACTCAACCACGTTGATCTCCTGGATATTTACAGTACTCTTGCATTTTTTAGACTTGTCCTTTTGCATGCTTTGCTTCTCCCTTAGGAAATTGAGGCAATCCTTTTTATAATGGTCCTTTTTATGGCAATGGTAGCACTCAACATATCTGGAATTTTGCTTTTCTATCCCTGCTTTGACTTCGAGGATTCCGCTACTCTTGCTTCTATTATTGTACTTGTCACGACCTCTTTTTTCTGTGAACTACCAGCCATATATGCATCCTCATGACTAGCACTATCAAGAGATTTATATTGAATCTTTTCAGTAAGCAATGCATTTGTGATATCATTGAACACTAACTTGCCATTCAGAGCTGAATTGCTAATGGTTGTGCAAAAGATATACCAATAACTAGGTAGAGAGCATAACAAAAATATAGACTTGAGTTTGTCGTCAAACTCACTAAAACCTTGAGATGTCAACTGTCTGAGCAAGGAGTTAAACTCATTCAAGTGTCCAAAAATTTTACTACCTTTTTTCATGTTGAACTTCATAAGCTTCTTCATAAGAAAGACTTTGTTGGAGGCACTTTTACTCTCCCATGCTGAGCATAAATTGTCCCATAATTCCTTTGCTATGGTCTTCCCTATGATAGTGAAGACCACAGACTCGGCTAGATGTAAGCGCATCGTAGCCATGGCTTTTGCATCCAAAAGCTCCCACTAAGCATGTGTATAACCATCACCCTCTGCACGCTATTTCAGCAGTTCTGATAGACCTTTATTTGTTAAAACACCCTTCATCCGCTCTTTCCACATGGTAAAATTGGTACCATCGAACTTGCGGATCAAAAATTCCTCTTTCTCTGAAGAAGAAGAAGCCATCGTTTACAAGAGGGTTTCAGAGTAGCCGAACTATGGCGAGAAGCTGCAAAAATTTATGTAGAATCTCATTTGTATCGGGAGAAAAATCTCAACTGAAATAGGGCTCAAAAGTGCCAACAATATAAAGTATGACTCGCGGGATAAATCCAACAAAGTCTCCTTTGTATGAGGAGTCAAAACTAGCTGCTTGTCTAGTGCGTGGCCAACAAATGATCGCTTTTGCCGCTTTCGCAACCGATCGCTTGCCGAGTCGCCTTTTGCGCTTGCCAAAAAAAAATCACCTTGAGTCGCTATGCACTCGTGCGCTCCAATCCTTGCCGAGCTCCGGATGTGTCTTTCTGCCTACAGGATATGCCACACATGGCGGGCGGTGGTCCACTTGCCAGGCAGTTGGTGCTTTGATGAATCCCTTTTGTGGGTCTTTGCCCTCATTTTTGGAGAAACTTGATGAGCGCGATCTCTCGACTATGGGAGTAAGCCCTTGAGGCTTTAGAAAATAATACAAGGGGTATTAGTTTTCTCCAAAGAGTAAAAAACAATAATCAACCTACAATGACCTTTTGTTTCTGGTGTGTGTGTGTGTGTATTCGATACACACAGGGGAGGGCCTGTTAAGAATCTATGGAACCCCTCTGTCTCATTAGCGCTAGATCTTCTCTCTCTCTCTCTCTCTCTCTCTCTCGGTCATTCTAAAAAGGGTGCTATGCCTGCAAAATTGGGCCCCCTCTAATGCTCACATCCTACAATTTTTCGAATTGTGTGTGTGTGTGTGTGCGCGCGCTCGTAACCCACACAGAAATCTCTCCTTTCTTGCGACTGCAGGTCCGATTGGCTGTAGTTTGAATTCGTTGGTGAACTTGCCCTGCTCAGTGTTCCCAATTTCTAAAAATGTCCAATTTTTTATTTTTCTCTTCTCTTTCTCGCTTGGATATGTGCTCCAGTGCCCAATTTTTTGCTTCTCTTGCTGACCATGTTATGGGATCTTTATTGCAAGAACTAATGTCTATTGATTTTTGTGCAGCAGATGAATGAGAATGATACTCTGGACCCGACATGAGGACATTTCGGTGCTCAGCGCATGTAGATGTTACTTTTCAAGAATACACAACCAAGAATTTGTCTTGATTCTCTTTTGAATGTAGTTGGTGAGTGGCTACCGCAATCCCCATACTTACGACTTCTATTCTAGATGAGAGGCAAATTTTTGTTTGAATTTCATAAATCTTTGGCTTACTTAGAAGTAACCACATGCCATACGACATGCCATTAGTCATGGCATTGTCATCAATCTCTTCCATGACATTTAACTTAATTCCATCCTTGGAACTTAACAAAAATATGATCTTCTTTGGTATTAGATTGCCAGTGTCCTCTTGACTTACTGGGTTAGTCTTTGATCTTGTCTCCTTGTCAGCTTCTTGAGGAATTTCTAGCTTTGTCGAGTGAATGGGTGAAGCTTTTGTCTCCTTGGCTTCTGACATTGTTTGTTCCCTATGGTTTTCTAATTGTGTTGTTGACCTTTGTGAAAGCACTACATCTTTGACTGTCTCCTAGTTGCTAATGTTCTTGGGAGATTCAAGTTGTCTTGGTGGTTGACTTAAAGTGGATGGATCCTCACTTGGCTTTGATAGCTCCTTTCAATTGATCTTTGAATCTATTGTAAGCTGACGTTGAATCCTTTGGTCAATTGGGACAGTAGTTGGGGTCTCAATTTGAAAGTGTGTCTCTTTTGCTTTTGGCTCTTCTATGGTTGATGTAGTAAAGTAATTAATCTCTTCTTGGGATGCAATGTGCACCGTGGCCATTAGTTCACATTGCTCTTTTGGTTCTTGTAGAGGTTTTTCTTGAATTAATTTAGCTTCTATGTGAACGTTTTCTTTATATGAGTCAGCCTCTAACTCCATTGATGCCAATGCTCCTTCACTGTTCACATTTGTAAGTAAATCTTTTTGCAATAGCTCGTGCTTCACCATCTCATCCCATGATACTTCTTTTGAAGAGACAAAAGATATATATGGTAACAAATCTCCCTTGGGAGTGATGCAGTGAATGAGAACGGGCACTTGGTTATAGGAAAGTGCCATGTCGTAAGGACATGATCAATCCACAAAGAAGAGTAAGCCCAGAAAGCTTTGAACTTCTCACGAGTCAATGCCTTTGTGAAAAGATTTGCAAGGTTTTCTTGTGTTGGCACATAAGCCAAAGCATTTTAAAGCAATTTTAACCATTTTGAAGCACCTTCAAGCACTTGCAGGAGTTTGCAAGTGGTTGAAAGTGCTTCAAAGTGCTTTAAAGTACCTGTAGGTGGTTCAAAGTGCTTGCAAGTGCATACAAGTTAGGCACTTGCATGCATTTGTAGGTGTTTAAAAGTGCTTGAAATTGCTTGCAGGTGGTTAAAAGTGTTTGCAAGTGCTAAATAGTTGAGAAGTTTTTAGCACTTGCAAGCACTTTTATCCACTTTTAAGCACCTGCAAACACTTGCAGGCATTTCCATGTGTTTGAAAGTGCTTGCATGTGCTTAAAAGAGTCTGTAGGTGGCTGAAAGTGCTTGTAAGGATAAGCACTTTCAACCACTTTTAGCACTTTATACACTTTAAAAACAAAAGGCTAGAGTACCTTCATGGCTGACACCTCCTCCTTCATCCTTGCAGCATCATTGAATCCAAAGGACTTGGAGAGTACCCTTGTAAGGGCTCCGATTTCAGTCTCCTTTTTGGCAATCGCAGCTGCGTTTTCTGTTTGAGAGGCTTTCAGTCTCTCCACCTCCACTCTGAGGCTCTCCACCTCTGCAAGGATGTGTGCACAAGCTAAGGAGGTACCTTTGTTGCGCAATAATAAGTCCCGCTTTTCAGCCTATCTTTGCAGAGTTCACCTTCTCTTCTGCCTTCACTGTCTACTTCTCAAGGTCATCGGCAAGATTATCCACCCATGCTCTGTAGAGGGGCTAAGAGGTTGTCCACGTGTTGTAGAGGGAGGCTAGATGTCATAGGACCATCCACAACATACTTTGTTAGTCCTCCAAATGTGAGGGCTTCCTTCACGCCATATTCGGACATGGACTTCTGTATTTTCCGATTGAGCTTCCCTTTCTGGATCTTCACATTCTCTAATACTTGATCCCCAAAAAATCCCATGCAATCTTGTGGCTGTCGGGGTCTACTTTGGCAGCATTGTAGTATTCATATGCAAAGCCCCTCGCAAACCTTGTCATTAACTCACCGTTGGAGGGGGCAGCCTGATAGACCTTCTGATACAAAAGCTTGCAGCCTGATACTCCACCAATGCTGCAAGCAAAGCCATGGAGAAAAATGATTTGCAGCCAATGCTGAAAAATAGGATTTGTTGCCATGCATTGCCATGAGGTGCATAGACACGACCAAAACACAATGTAGAACTCACCTTTCCGAGCAGATTTTTCATTCGTCGACAACCCACATTTGGAGAGGGAAGTTTCAACGGTCGTGTTTGTTGCAGGGGTCTGCAGCATGGTGTTGGTTGCAAGGGCCTGTTATGTCGTGGTTGATGAATGCGTCTGCTGTGTCGTATGTGTTGCGGGGGTCTGTTGTGTGGTGGTTGTTACGGGGGTCTGCTATGTTGTGGTGTTTGTTGCAGGGGCCGCCTGCTATGTCACCTCCATGCTCTGAATCGGGTTCTTGCACTTCCTGGAGGGAGTGTTCTTCTTGAGAGTCATCTCTGCAGAGGGTGTTGATGCAACCTTTATGCTTCCGTGCCAGGGGCAATGGGGGCAGAGCTCCACCAGGGCTATGGCAGAGCGCGATGGGTGCAATGGGGGCCAGAGCCCGACGGCTACAACATGCAATGGGGGGAGCATGAGCAATGGGGGAAGCACAAGCTATGGGAGCAGAGCAAGCATACAGGTACAGGCGGGCATCTGAGTGACAAGCTAGTTGCGTGAGAGGAGAGGAGAAACAGGACACGGAGTGTCGGCCATGATGACTATAAGTTCAAAACAAGGAGACCCACTCTAGCCCATAATGACCCGCATGCATCTAGATTCTAGGTACATAAATTATATTGCATGCAAATTTAGAATTTTCCTATCCCTCTTTTCCCAAATTTGAAAACCGTTGAATTTCCCTCCTTCTAAGTGCTATTGGTGGTACCACCAAAAGGTGCAAAAAGTGGTACCACCTAAACATGCTTTCACCCACATACTCTTCCTTAAATATATCGCCAATCAAGAAAGCTGTAACAATGTCTGATTGATGTACATCCCATCCAAAATGAGCTGCCAATGCACATAGAAAACTCACAGTAGTCATACGACAAGTGGGAGCAAAAGTCTTTTAATAATCTATGCCTTTTTGCTGTGCACAACCTTTTGCAACAAGTCGAGCCTTATAATGATCAATCTCACCATCCAGCTTACGTTACTTAAAAACCCACTTTGTACCAATGGCCTTTTTACCAGGAGGAAAATCACATAAAGTCCATGTGTCATTTTTAATAAGTGCATCATATTCTGATTGCATGGCAGCCATCCAATTTTTTGAATTTTGTGCTTCATCAAAAGATAGAGGTTCCTCCACATCACATACAGCCAAAGCATAGCAATCTGACGCATACGATGCATGGCAAGAACCCAAATGAGTACGGCTAGACAAAGATGCATCCAATTTACCATCACTCAAAATATGCACCATCCATTTTGGCATACCTCTAGCCTCTCGATTCTCAGCACTTTCTTCATCAAGTGCATCATGCACATCTGCATCAGTAATAGGCTGTAGGTAACATTTTCAGAAACCCCCATAGGTTGTACATGTGACTCATTTGAATTTACATTTAAAATTTCCACCATTAGAAAGAGGCAACAAACTATCATAAATGTCTCCACTGTGGCCTGCATGTACAATTGATGGAAAGACGAGGACTCCACCAAGGGTGTACGTGTGCTTGTAATCGAGCTGTTGGTAGAGATACTCCTCGAACTTTGCCTTGGAGGGGGTTGCTTGAAGCTCAGGCCATACATGAGCTCCGTGATCTTGAAGACGACATCATCGTACCCGATGAAGGCATCTTGATGTGTCAGAAGGTCTGCAGAGAAACCGGTCTCTTGTTCGAAAGCATTGGATGGTGATGAGGCGGCCATTGAGGCAAGGATCCCCGCCTTCTGTGCCAAGGTTATCAGGGTCCTTGCTGGCCTTGAAAGTGTTGCATGGGGTATAGATTCGGCTCTCCAGCACAGATCAGACCTTGTCAGGGCTTCTACGAGAGCTCCACATTGACACCACAAGCGTGATTGATGGTTGATGGCCTTCATGTGCTCGCTCTTGTCGCTGAGCGCACAGATAGCATCCATGTCCATCTCTAGAATTGTGCAAGAAAACACAATCTCCAACACTGGCTGGGAGATAATTGATCCCCCTTTGGCACCTCCCTCAGGGCATTGAGGATGATGGCGAGCCTTGTGCTAGGTGCGTCTGCTAAAGCGACAATGCGATCTTGAAGCTCTCCCTCCCAAGCTTCAAGCTTTCGCTATGCAACCCCCAACATTTTGTGGCACCCAAGTATAATAGTGGATGTTGAAGCCACCGTAGCGTGCTGGTGTAAACCCAGTACTAGGAGCTCTGCCCAGTACTAGCAGCTCTAGCTTCCATGCGTATAAGCTGTATTTTAGGTTTGTGTGTGTTTGTGAGGGTTTCTGCCACAACATAGGCTACTTTTGAAGTGATGGGTGTAGACCTCATTGTGCATTGATCATCATCGACTATAGGATTCCCTTTCATGAGTGCTATGTCATCATCATCTAGACGTTTCATAACTGTCCACTATCTCCACAACCAATGGTATAGTTTCTCCTTTGACGTTTTTTTCTAAAAACAAAAACCGATTTTTTGTCCACAAAGTCGATTTTTCATTAACAAAAAGGTAAGGCATTACTAGGGCCTCAGCTCCTTTGGGGAAGGCCAAAAAAGTGTCCCTCCAACATTAGACGAGAAGCATAAGTCCCCCCCCCCCCCCCCCCCCCCCCCCCCCCCAAACACTAGAGGAGAAAAGCAAGTATATGGGGAAAGGGCACGTTCCCTACGGTTTATGGAACTTGGGTGAGGACAATACCAATCATGCTAACCGAGTATACAGGGGAAGGGCATGCTTCCTACGGTTTATGGAATTTGGGTGAGGATGGTGCCACCCCCCTGGCATACGCAAGGATGATTTTTTTCCCATGCACCCAATGCATCTCTATGCATCTACAAACTCTATTTGTAATTACTTGATTAAAACATAATCTAACTCCTACTTTCAATAGTGTGGCGAGGTCATCGAGGCTTTGAAGAAACTTCAAGGAAATATGTTACTCATACTCGAGCACTAGCCACAACATGATATTCAAGGTACACTAACATGAAGCAGCTGTAGTAATTTGGCTACATGCATAGGACATGGTAGTGTCGGCAAAAAAAATCTCGTTGGTTTTTTGTGTTGCAAAGCTTTGACTGCTTAAACTGAGGGACTGGGTGGGGTTAACAACTACCTATTAGAACAACAACAAATGGGCGTGTTCAGTAAAGCAATGGTTAGATTGCAAGCATAGAGTGGGTCGAGTAAAGTCTGGAATTGGGCAGAAGATTGTAAATGCTGGTGTAGTATCAAAGGTGGATGAGGAGGAGATGGAGGAGCACCATCTCTTCTCTTCCCACGTGATCAAGATAGATACCCATTCGTGGCCGCCAACGAAGTAGTCACACAATTTAAGCCTAATTATAACATTACATCCCCCCTTTAAGAAGCCTCATGTTAGGGTTTCTTATTCCCACTGATTAATCTGAGTTTATGTGTTGTACTCCCAGCCTAGCATTGACTCCTCCACGAGCCTCCGGTTAATCCACACGCGAATGCAATCACTATTTACAATCTAATAACTCTCGCATGTTCTACCACATCCATCTGCAAAAACAAAAAGTTAAGTGATCTAATCAAGGCACATTAGTTGGTTCATCTATATTGTCTTGATTCTGCGTAGCTTATATTTTAGATGTTTAGTTGTGAACTGTCACCAGCGTGTGACTACTATCTATCCTTTTTGTTGATTTCTTTCTTATTATCTATTTACTTTCACTTTTTGGAAACACCCCTCGGGAAATCTAATTGCCCTGCATTGCATAGCTAGTGTGGAACTGTCCAGAGGGAGTCTAGGCCTGAGGGCAAGAGAGCACTAAGGTTGGACAAGGACTATGGTTAGCCAAGTGGGGTCATTGACTAGCCAAAGTGGAATCCTTTGCTACAGAGGCTACATTTCAGTTCTGGATGTGGCCGGAGTGTACAAAGAGGGTCGGATGACCTAGAAAGATACAATGGCAACATCTCCTAAAATTTAGGGAACTGCTATTTTGGGACCTGAAAATGTCTTCGCGTCATTACGTGCAGTTTGACATGGGAATCATTTTGTTACTCTGTGGCCAAGTCAACAGAGGCTGCAGGTGAGATATTTTTAGACCCGAGGTTCTAAAGCGGGAAAATGCACAAATGAGTGACACTTGGCACTCTGAGGCCAGTTTACTACTTATAGAGAAGGCAAAAACGTGATTTATAGCTGGGAGGCTCATTTTGCAAGTCTCTGTCACAGGTTAAGAGCTATGGAGTGCTTGCTTTCCCTCTTATGCACAGTGCGGTGCCAGGAGTGATGCCCTGCACGCTACGCACTGCCCTCTCTATCCCCTTTGGCAGTATGTTATGCCCCTCTAGTGGGCTTTTCATTTGACCAATGTACAGTCGTGTGGGTTCATGCGCGATTGCCGAGGCAAGAGCCTCTTGCACAGGTACTGGATTAGCTAGCGGCTAATCCCCCCGCAGGTACAGGTGAATTCGGAGAGGTTTCACGCTAGAAATCTCGTCCGATTCAAAGGGCAAGTAGCCCTACAAGTGCGGGAGCTCGAGGACTTGCTACGGATGCGACCGGCACGCGAAACGGAGCCCGAAACAGTGAATTACAGCCTGCTGTGTATTTTTGCAGGTTTAGGGTTTTGGCCCTAAACGGACCCTAATACCCCCAGGAGGTTCGGGGACGCAAGGGGACCGTTGTACAGGCGATCTGGCGCAATTTCAGGGCTGAAAACAGAGAATTCAGCGTGCTGCAGATTCTCGCCAGGTTTTGCAAAGTGCTCGTATGCGTCGGGAAAGTCGGCCAATGCGTGGGAATACTGACTGTGAAGGGTTCTAGTACAGTTATGTTGCCGAAATCGGGCTGGAACAGTGGAAATTCAGCCGAGTTTGTGCGGGGCAGCTTGTAGGGAACCACAGCGTTTATTCCCTCTTTTGAACAATAAAGAAATACCGAAAGGGGCGCCTAAGTTAGGGGCCAATCTGGTGTCCGTCTACTCATACAGGTGCAATCTAGCAGCCTGTATCCCTCTCCCCTTTGTTGTGTCTTGAAAGTATAGGTAAAATAGACGACTAATAATGGGTGAAAGCTAAATCAAGGTTTAAAGTAAAGTCTACCGCCCTTTTTGGATTGAACAGGCCGGTTTCATGAACTCTAGAGCTAAAGAGAGAAAGAGCGCTTGGTGCTCGCGAGTCGCCAATTCTCTCTTGCAAACAGGTACTCTCTTTGTCTCTCTCTACACAGCAAAGTATTCAAAACACAGATAATGGGTTTTTGTGCACTGTTTTCGTTTCTCATGCTGCCATTCCATGCCATGCCTTAATGCACATTCAACAATATAATGGTTTTTTGTGCATTGATTTCTGTTTTCTGTACACACACACACAGAGCTAAAGATAGAAAGAGCATGTGGTGCTCGCGAGTCGCCAATTCTTTCTTGCAGACGGGTACTCTCTCTGTCTCTCTCTACAGAGCAAAGTATTCAAAACACAGATAATGGTGTTCTGTGCACTGTTTTCGTTTCTCATGCTGCCATGCCATGCCTTAATGCACATTCAACAATATAATGGGTTTCTGTGCATTGTTTTCTGCAGAAAAAAAAAACTCACGTTATTTTGTGTTACAGTCTTCTACAATGGCAGGAGCAGGAAGAGGCCATAGCCCAGGTGCTTCCCCTCTCGCAATGGTAGGGAGGGGCTCAAGCCAAAGTGGTTCCCCACTTTCACTGGGAAGAGGAGGGTCAAGTGGTTCCCCTCTCACTTGGGAGTGAGAGGCGTCGGGACAAGAATCCCCCTAGAAGAGGCGCAGGATTCCTCCTCCTGCTGCGACGATGGAAGACTTTCAGCTGTGCAACCCATTCATATAAATTGTTGTAAAGGACCCCAGGAAGGAGAATCCGATGGACAAGTTTGCCGGAGGCAGCATGGATGTCGAGGCAGTGAAGGCTTTTTTTTGTTGGGGCCGTGGAAGGGCCATCAAGCGAACCCTCGAGGTGTTTACAAACACTATGGGCCAAGAGCTTAGGTACAGGGCTGCTTTGTGTCAGTTGTTCCCCGCCTTTTGGATGCTTTCCAAGAAGGCTACTCATGTTGTGGATGTGGGAGAAGAGTACGATGAATCTAAAGGTTGTGATGAAGAATCGGGCACAAGTGGAGGGAGCAGTCAATCCCCGTATCTTCACCGCACCATTTTCATGAGTACGGGGATGTGCTAGAGGGGAATCAAAGCATTGACTTTCTTGTGCAGTCGGTTCCACGCAAGAACATAATCAAGAGACAAGAAGAGATGGAAGCGTGGGGCACAAAGGTGGACTTTGAGGATGTTGTGGAGGCAGCACGGCATGATAGCCTCAACTGGAAAAGTCTTTGTCTCATCGACATTGGCGAAGATGTGGCTGGAAAAATTTGCCTTCCAACTAGGGATGTATGCTGTACAAGTAGTGAGAGACACTATTTACAAGGGCTTTGTGAGGCCCTTTTACGGCCTCTGTGTCGCTGACAGGGAATGGAGAGGGGGGATGGTGGATCCCTTTGGGGTCATCACCCTCAAAGACAACGCCATAACAGATGATAGCTTGAAAAGGTTCGAAGCCCAACAAAAGAACACATTTGATTGGTTTAGGAAAAAGGGGGCGTCGGAAGCAGTCAACAAGAAGGCTCCGATAACTCGACAACGGTTGCAGAAACTACTAGCTAGAGCACATGAAAGGTATTACTTGAGCAACATCCCCGATGGGGACTATGTAGTTGGTTTCTACTACATTGACCACGAGGAGCACACATGGGATGGCAGCATGTATAAGCTTTCTAGCAAGGATCCGCTCTCCAGTGGGACTATCAAGCTAGTGGAGGGGTTGCTCCACATATTCGTGGGGGACGAAGTCCTCAAGTGGATCAAGGAGATAATCATGGAGATGCTGAGAGAGATGCAAGAGGCGGAGGAGGAGTGGTGTGCTAGAAAACAAAGGTAAATTCTCCACCTCTTCTTATGAACTCCGTGATGATTACGGGTTGTAAGTGGGGATCATAATTGTTGCTTTGAAACTTTTTTGCGGAACTAGATGAATATTAGTTATCTAATATGGCTGTGTGAGATTTTATCCTATGTAGTAGTGCTCTAAAGAGCTTGTATTCAGATATTCATGGAGTATGAGAGGGTTTTCTTGCTTGAGAAAGTTGAGCAATTTATTCTGAATTTGTGTGTCTGTTGTTACAGCCTCAGGTCATCTCTCGTATGCAGGAAGGAAAAGCACGAAAATGTGAGCAACATTTTTATTCTCATTGATTGTTTTCCGCCTAGTCCTTTGTTATGCATGCAACATTGGCACATCCACCCTTCGCCAAAAACAGTTGAGAAGAACAGTTTAGGATTCTCACAACTTGTTTCTATGTTTCTGGTTAAAAAAGTGAAGGGTTGTTTCTTTGTTGTCTCACAGTTGAGAAGAACAGTTTAGGATTTCTCAAAACCCTTCACTTTTTGAACGACAACTTGTGTGATCACACACTTAGACTACGACTTCTTTGTAAGAAGTCAACTCCGAGCACTGACATTTATGCCAAAGCCACTTCTTGCCTGGTGTCTTATGACTCACGACGTGCAAAAAGCCGGTAGAGCTCATGGGACTCGGTCAGTCCAAATTCAACAAAGCTCCTCGTTGAGAACTTTTAGGACCAATTCAATCTCCATGGGGTGTTCTCATTCTCCTTGTTGCAAGGATTAAATTAAGATAACCGATGCAGAGACTAGAGTCACGGTTGCGCAGGTTTCAGAGTTAGTAGACTAAATTCTGACTTCTCAGTCCTAACTCCTCGCGAGTTGTACCTACAGGCTACTACCTTGTGACTTTGCATAGTGACTCGTGAGTGACCAATGTCCAGTATGCAATGTTCAGTAGCTAGCCCATTTGCAGCACTTGCTACTCTGTGCAGTGTTTTATGCAATAATGAGTCATGACTCCGTATTACGTACAATCTACAGATTTTGCAGCACTGAATCTTGACTCCTACACTCTTGCCCTCAGGTGGCTCTAGACTGGTGCTGCCCAAGAAATTAGGCGTGGCAAACCTGTATTTCGTGAGCAGAAGATGGGGAATTAATATTATTTGCGCTAAAGTTTGATGTTTACTCCTCTCAAGCATTGCTCGTATTGCTATGCCTACACATCTTCCACTCCATGATTCTTTTGAGTGGTTCCACCTATGTTCAGGGGAATATTAGAGAGCTGCCTGAAAAAGGCAAAGATTCAAAAGGAGCATTGGATACTGACGTTCGGGCTGCTTCTAAGAACGATCCCCCTCAAAAGGTTTGATTACTTGTGTTTTCTCAGCTGGCATTCGTTACTGCAGTTATGTGTACAGTTTCATCTACTTTCTTTTAGCTGCATGGCTTTGATATCATGGCGATGTACTGCTTTCTTTGAAAGCAATGCAAAAGAGATAGACAAGCATGTATGGAGGCATGCGTGTTTTATGTCTGTAGGCATGCACGATGTGTGCGTGCGTCTATGAATACCGGATGCATGTGCATTCATTTATCATCTTTGTACAGACATCATGTGTATGTGTGTGTGTGTGTGTGTGTGTGTGTGAGACACACACACACATACACTTGAGAGAGGGAGAGAGAGAGAGGAGGCTTTATTTCTTTTGGTTTCAAAGGTGGAATCAAAGCATATACAAAAGGAGCAGGAGCTGAAAGAGGTATCAAGCAGTGAAGAAAAACAGCACCAGCAAGGTGCTTTTCTTTTGAGCTGCGACTGAACTGTTTTGAGTTTTTGAAATTTGAATATGGACGATGTTTGCTTCATTCATGTGAGGCAGAAACTTGATGCTGCTGGAGAAATCAGAGGTGGCAGCTATTCTGAGTTGCCTATGCAGGTAAATTAGTGGGGTTTGACTTCAAAGCATGGTGTTGTACCGACCCATGTGCCATAGGACCCTATTTTCTCTCTCTCTCTCTCTCTCTCTCTCTCTCTCTCTCATATGGTTTCCATCATGCAAGACCTCTCCCTATTG
Source organism: Adiantum capillus-veneris (assembly GCF_014529385.1). NCBI lineage: Eukaryota > Viridiplantae > Streptophyta > Polypodiopsida > Polypodiales > Pteridaceae > Adiantum > Adiantum capillus-veneris. Next base: position 56,156 of record NC_140950.1, on the reverse strand, counting down.
CGTTCCCATCTGCAAGCTGTCTTGCTTCTCCTCAAAGGCAGTCGAAAGAGGCATGCTTTACTTTGTCCCAGGTGATAGCTCCTTGACCAAGTTTCCACTTGCTGGCCTCTGGGGGACCTGTCATGACTACATGGGCTGAGGCCTTGTGTACTGTCAATGTAGATGCTAATTTTTGCGGAGTCAACATATTGTCTACGTGTGAGCATGCTCGCAACTCCTCCTTCAGTAGTTGGTGTTTACTGGTATTATCAAAGCATGGTTGAAGCTCATATGTGGGACAGTGCGCCATTCAGGTGCATTTTGGTTGCTCCTTTTTGTGAGGCTATGCTGTGGGTTGTAGTTCTTCTCGTCTGCACTCTGCTGTACATTCTCAGAAAGGTGATGGCTAGTATGGTTTGTCTTGTGGGTCGATGTTATGCGGTGCATTATGGGAAAGCTTCTTTCCGTTGGGAGAAGTCCCCTCATGACATTAGTCTTGCTGCTTGTAAAGGGTGGCTTTGACTTTGGTAAGGTCATAATAGCGACTTTTTACTGATAATACTGCCTTCATAAGTTGACTTGCCGTCTTGCCGCAAAGGCCCCTAGTGACTAAGAAGTTTAGCTTTGGGCATATTTTATAGCCACTACATGTAGCAGCACAAAGATGTTGATCATCCTCATCTTGTAATTCTTATAACCGACAATAAGCCTTTGAGTAGGTCAACAACTTTTCACCGGACTTGTGCCTAAAGAATCATATTCTTGATAGAGTTCTCTGTCAAGGATGTCATCCTCTTTATCTATCTTAAAGTTGACGTTTGCTCAAGTCTCTAAATGGTGATTGAAGAGAAGTACTCTTTGTGTCCTTGATGTAGCTTGATACATGCAAGAGAAATCAGTTGGCCTCGTGGGCTTGTTGTACTTGTTTAAAGTAATTATTGCAACAAAGATTGTGGTGTACAATCCACCCAGCTTGATGAAAAAATGCATTAGTATTGAAGTAGTAGAATGCCCCACATGTACCGTGGTACTTGTGAAAACTTAAAAAGACTACACTCTTGCAAAATCCATAGAACATTGGTTGATTTTAGCTTAAGAAGTTGCTTTGATAGAGCCAAGAATAGTCTCCATGGATGGGTTGGTTCCTTAGTAGAGTGGTTGTGTACACAAAGTGAATGTGCATTCTCTTCTTTTATATAATTCCGTATGTGGTTAGCCTCGTCATCTAAGCCATACCTCCTCTTGATTTTTTGTTGTCAGTGCAAAATCTTACCAAGGTTTGTACAATTTTGGAGCAACATAATATATCATAGTGCAATTGGGGAGAGAGCGGATTTGCATCAGAACAACTTCACATAAGGAGAGATGTTACAACTTTACATAAGGAGGAGAGATGTGGGACATATTGTTGAAAGTTCAATTCTACATTTCCTAAAGTATAAAACCCAAAAAGTTTGTGTCAAGTTTATTCTACCTATTCTTCTAGTTTGAGTTCGGTGTACTTATGGAAACTTCCCTATTTGGAACTAAATTGTTTGCTAGATGTTTTTTGATACTCCTTGCGTCCCTTGATCGGCTCACCCCTTTGAGGCATGCAGTATCAAGAGGACAGAAGCACAAGAACCTCTTTGTCAATGATGTCCCATGAGGCATCAAGATTCATGTAATTGTAGGTATCTTTATATTGGTACCTCATGACAGCTTGCTCCTTGTATATGGAGATGCTTGGGTATGCAGCAATCTAGGACTCCATAGTGTTTGCACACTATCTTGGTTTTTGAAAAGTGTCATAGGTAACCTCATTACCTGCAACATTGTGTTTTGCGATATAACCAAATGTCTTAAAGAATTGTTTTTGTTCTATGCTAATAAAGTCATGTAGACTCTAGTCTTTGTCTATCTTTGACTAATGGGCAAAATCCAAACTGCTAATTTAGCATGAGAGCTTTTGTTTGTCTTACATTTTCAACTCAAGTGGTTTTAAAATAAACTTGTTGAGTTGATGTAGACCATGTATCACCTTGTAGCTATAATCTCTTGTGGCCACTTCAAGGATCTTTGTTATAATTCCAATACTCACTCCCTTCAAAAACTTTGGTTGCTTCAGCCAAAGTTAAGCAACCAAAGTTTCATGGTAGGCACGTTTCTATCCTTGATAGTTTCATGTTTGGAAGTGTGTATAACTCGATTTGTGCTACTACTTATTACAGGCAGCTAGGTTGCAAATCAATTTCATGGCTACAATTGAAACATTTACACAAACATTAGTGAAAATTACAAGTTAGGGTGAGCACAACCTCAAAAAAAAGAAATACATCAACCATTGTAACTTGAAATCAATCCATAAAAAAACAAATATTTAAAATAATTTATTTACAACTTCACTACTTTTAGATAGGACGTCTTATAACATCAAGCTCCCATATTCCCCATCATAATTCTAGGTTTTTTATTCTCTTATTGTACTCCCATTGGCTCCATTTGGTTGGTTATAATGCCCAAGAGTAAGGCTCTTCTCTTAAGAAAACCTCTCATTGTTTTAGGCCTCCTACGAGTGGATAAGCCAAATCATTTAATTGGTCCTTTCTTATTATGGTTTTATAGATTGAAGCTAAGCGCAACTTCATAAATGGTAGTTTTTAAGACCAACTTTCACCCTTGCTTGACTATTTTGATGTGAATGTCACGTTTGATAAGTGCCTTCCTTCTTCAATGTGAAGGCTCCTTTCACTATTCAACATTGAGATTGCAAGTCATCAAGAAAGACCGTTTCACATATCTTCTCATAAAAGTCTTCGCATTTGTGGTGTGAACCACATCTAGTGCTTCATGTCTAAGGTTAAAATCTATGGTTGAAAACCATAGAGGCTACTCTAAGGGCCTAAAACTACATGCATTCTTTCAATCTTGGGGGGGGGGGGGGGGGGGGGGGTGTGTTGGCTTTGTAAAACTACTATATCCCGTCTCTTTGTGACATTTTTAAAAAACCCTTATCTATGAATGAATATAATGAACACTTTGTGATGAAATCTATATTTTTATTAAGATTTGGAAAAAAGAAACCTTCTATAAATCTTTTCTATATATTTTAGGGAATTTAAAGTCCTTCAGTTGAACTCGTGTGATAGGCACAATCTCTATAGGTGACCACCCCAAGCTTTCAAATAAGGCTTGCAATACAAGTTCTCATATGAGGACAATTCTCCTCTTTTAACTCTCTTAATCAAACAAACATACGTTCTTTCAAAACTAGCTGTTACCAGATACATGTGGTAGTGATGTGTGTGAACACACTAGGACCGCTGGGGTATTTTTTTCCTCTTTAGGAGGTTTTTCCCCCCGAGTATTGTATATACGCCCATCACTCTAGGGCTATCTATCTTTCCATTGCACACTAAGTAACACACTCTCTATTGTGTGCCTTGAGCTTCCTTCATCTTCTCCAAGCTGTGTGTGTTTCTCTACAACCCTAATTCCAACAATTGGTATCAGAGCAGGTCACGTCCTCCCGGGCTTAGTCGCCAGTTGCTCCAGCACACGCCTGCTCACTTTCTTTGATTTTAGTGAGCTTTGGCAAGCGTTCGCAGGTCGACCAATATTTTGGGGCAGCTCTAAGAGCTTGGTCTGCTCAGAATTTTGATTTGGGCTCATTTCGGCCTTCGTTTCCACTACAGGCAGTACTGCACAGGCTATTTCGTCATTTTGTGCAAAATTTTTGTCAGTGTTTTTTTCTGCATAACAGGTGCCTTATAGTCTTCTACGGTTTGTGCTATATAGCACGTGTTGTTCCCGCTCCGTTTCTCCTATTTTCGGGCAATTTTCACATCAGGTGCGGCATTTAAGATGGCTGACAACAACAACACAGATGTGTTCAAGATGTTTGTTGCTGAGGACAGGTTGGATGGGGACAACTACCCTATGTGGGCTTATATGATGCAACATGTTCTTGTGTCAAAGGGCGTCTGGAACATTGTGCAGGGCATTGATGTACGCCCTGGTTCTGAGGATGTAGGCGATGTTGAGGATATTGCAGGTCTTGCTGCAAGGATTGCTGCTGTTAGAGTTGTTTTGCCTACGGCAGAACAAGCTCGTTGGGATGTTAAGGATACGCAGGCTCATGCATTGATTGCGTTATCTGTGAAGCGCACCATTGTTCCTCACATCCGTTCAACAAAATCTACAAAACAGGCTTGGGATATTTTTGCAGGTCTTTATGCAAGCCGCAATGAGGCTAAAATTGCTTTGCTGCGTAAGGAGATGGAGTCAAAGATTATGCATGAGGAAGGTGATATGGACACTTTCCTTGCTAGTGTCAAGGATATCAATGAGCAACTTATTTCTGCAGGTGAAGTCATTTCAGACAGTTCCCTTGTGCAGACTGTTCTTGATGCCTTACCAGATTCCTACCAGACTTTTGCTAGTACTTGGAGACCGATGACCCAAGGAAATCCTGAAGCTGTAAAGTTTGATGCATTATGCACATTGCTGTTGCAAGAGTCACTTTCTAGAAAAAACAGGACTAGGCAGCATGCAGTTGAACATGCTTTTATTGCTTCTCAAAGAAAGGGTGGTAACAGTAATGCAGACACTTCTTATGGTTCTGTTGCGAGTGGCAAAAATTCTGTTCCTAATGCTTCTGCTGGCCGCAATTCGTCTGGAAATTCTGGTGATAAGGGCAAAAAGAAGATGCGTTTCCATTATTGTAAAGCAAATGATCACTTGATCAAGTCGTGTCCTAAGTTGAAGGCCAAAGAGGCCAAGAAGAAAGAGGGTGGTTCCACTGCAAATGCTGGTTCCACTACAAATGCAGCCATTGTTGAGTCTTCTGTGAAAGGAGACTATAATGCTGATGTTGATGCAGAATGGGCTTTTAGTGCAGAGTGTACTTACAATCCTGCTATCCATGATGCATGCTTGTCTGTTGCTGCAGATTCACATGTGTGGTACTTCGATAGTGGTGCTACAAAGCACATTACCTCACATCGTGAATTGTTTACCTCTCTCGAGTCTGTCCCTCATGGGAATTCAGTCACTTGTGCCAACAACGCCTCTTATCCAGTTTAGGGAGTTGGAAAGATTGTGCTCATTGCTGCTAATGGCAGTTCCTTCAGACTTGTTGATGCACTTTATGTACCTGGGATCAAGAAGAATCTCTTGTCTGTATCCGCACTTGCTAGACTTGGACTTGTAGTCAAATTTGTGGATGACAGATGTACAGTTCATGATCTCAGTTTTGGTGATGAAATTGTTGCATCTGGCCTTTTGTGCCGTGGGCTGTATAAGCTCACTTTGTATGACAAGTGTGGACAAAATTTTGCAAATGCTGTGGCAGTTTCAAGGGCTATTTCAGATGCAAAACTTTGGCATGCACGTTTTGGTCATCTGAATTTTGCCAGTTTGCTACGTTTGCAGAAATCTGATATGGTTGCTTCTTTGCCGCTTCTTGAAGCACCTGTCAAACATGTTTGTGAAGGCTGTATTTTGGGTAAGATGCAGCGTTCTAAGTTTCCAAAGGATGGTTCAGTCCGCGCCACATGCCAATTGCAACTTGTGCATAGTGATGTTTGTGGGCCCATGCAAACTCCGTCCTTGGGCAATTGCACTATACCAGCTGAGTGAGCAGCCGCAACACCATCAATTAAAACGTGTAAGATTTCTGGCATCTACTCAATCATAGGCATGCATGGGTATTTCCGCTTAAAGCAAATTCCGAAGTTTTTATGTGGTTCAAACAATTTCTGGCTATGGCTGAAAATGTCTCGAAATGTACTATGGGCACCCTCCGTTCCGATCGAGGGGGGGAGTATATGTCATGAATTTAATGCATTTCTGGCTAGTCGTGGGATCCAATGTACAGTTCCTTATACACCTCAGCAAAATGGTGTTGCTGAGAGGAAAAGCAGGTCACTGGTGGAAATGGCATGATGTATGGTCAAAAGTCAAGCTTTACCGCATTTTTTTTGGCTTGAGGCCATCATGTGTGCCACTTATGTACTTAATAGGTGTCCTACGAAAGCTTTGCAGTCTATTACTCCATATGAAGCATGGCATGATAGAAAGCCTTCTATTGAGCACATGCGTGTTTTTGGCTGTTTGGCATATGCTTTGGTGCCACAAGTGCAGCGCAGAAAATTGGATGATAAGGCTATCAAATGTATTTTTGTTGCTTATAGTGCTGAAAGCAAAGGTTACAGGTTGTATCATCCGCAAAAAAAACGTATTTTGGTTTCTCGGGATGTAGTGTTTGTGGAAGATTCTATTCAGCCCTTGTTGTCATGTACTAGAGACAGTAATGTAAGCTCACAGGACATTTATGACACTTTGTTGCCTCTTTTCAGTGGTGGAAATACGAATGTAAGTTCCAATGAGGCAAATGTACATCCTATGGGGGTTTCTGAAAATGTTTTAGATCAGCCTATTACTGATGCAGATGTACATGATGTACTTGATGAGGAAAGGGCTGAAAATGAGCAGGCTAGAGGTATGCCAAAATGGCTGGTGCACACTTTGCGTGACAGTAAATTGGATGCACCTTTGTCTAGTCGTACTCGTTCAGGCTCTCGCCATGCATCTTATGCATCAAATTGTTATGCTTTGGCTGTGTCTAGCTTACATGATGTTGAGGAGCCTCTGTCTTTTGATGAAGCACAAAATTCAGAAAATTGGATGGCTGCCATGCAATCAGAATATGATGCACTTATAGAAAATGACACATGGACTTTATGTGATTTGCCTCCTGGAAAAAAGACCATTGGTACGAAGTGGGTTTACAAGTTAAAACGCAAGCCGGATGGTGAGATCGATCGCCATAAGGCTCGACTTGTTGCAAAAGGTTATGCACAACAAAAAGGCATATATTATGAAGACACTTTTGTTGCCACTTGTCATATGACTACTGTACGTTTTCTATGTGCATTGGCAGCTCATTTTAGTTGGGATGGACAGCAATCAGACATTGTTACTGGTTTCTTGAATGGTGACATATTTGAGGAAGTTTATGTAACGCAGCCTCGCGGTTTTGTCATAAAAGGACAAGAGGACAAAGTGTGCAAATGTAAGAAGGCTTTGTATGGGTTGAAGCAATCTCCTCGTGCTTGGTATGAGAAAGCTGACACTCATTTGGTTAAACGAGGCTTTCGTAACATTCCAACAGAAAGCACATTGTATGTAAAGAGTGAGGGTGATGTATTTCTCATTGTGGTTCTTTATGTTGATGATTTGCTGATCAATGGACCAAATGAGAGACATATTGCTGAATTTAAGGCTGATTTGAATGCTACTTTCAAGATGAAAGATTTGGGGCTGTTGCATCATTACTTGGGTATACAGTTTAAGCAGTGTGATGGTGGTATTGCCTTGTGTCAGAAAAGTTACATACAGACATTGCTATGTAAGTTTGGACTTGAGGATTGCAAACCTATTGCCACTCCCATGGAAACAGGTTTGAAGTTGAGTCTACATGATGCTGGCGATCCTGCTGATGTCACTCTTTACCAAACTGTTGTTGGCTGCCTCATTTATGTATGCAACACGAGGCTGGATATTCAGTTTGCAGTCTCACAGGTCATCAGATTTATGCATAGCCCAGGGTCTAAGCATTGGCAAGATGTCAAGAGGATTTTCCACTACCTTAGTGGCACTTTACATCTTGGCTTGTTTTATCCCAAGGGGGGATCATTGCCGCCAGACTTACATGCTTTTTCGGACTCAGATTGGGCTGGTTGTTTTGACACGCGAGTGTCCACAAGTGGTTTTTGTTTCATGCTTGGTAGTTCATGTATATCATGGTTGAGCAAGAAGCAACCTACTGTGGCCACTTCGAGTTGTGAGGCTGAGTACAGGGCAGTCTTCACAACTAAGGTTGAGTGTGTATGGCTCAGACACCTTATGGCTGATTTGGGTGTTGGACAGGACACTGCCAACACTATCTACACTGACAGTCAGAGCGCATTGGCAGTTGCGAGGAACCCAGTTTTTCATGCTCGCACAATGCACATTGAGGTGCATTACCATTATGTCAGGCAAAGGCTCTCAGCAAGAGAGGTCAGCTTGGCTTATGTGCCAACACAGGACAACCTTGCAGATCTTTTCACAAAGGCATTGTCTCGTGAGAAGCTTGAAGCTTTCCGCAAAGCTTTGGGCTTACTCCCCTTTGTGGACTGATCATGTCCTCAGGGCATGGAACTTCCCTTTACTCATGTGCCAGCTCTCATTCACCGCATCACTCCAGGGGGGATTTGTTACCATATACATGTGGTAGTGATGTGTGTGAACACACTAGGACCGCCGGGGCATTTTTTCCCTCTTTAGGAGGTTTTTTCCCCCGAGCATTGTATATACGCCCGTCACTCTAGGGCTATCTATCTTTCCATTGCACACTAAGTAACACACTCTCTATTGTGTGCCTTGAGCTTCCTTCGTCTTCTCCAAGCTGTGTGTGTTTCTCTGCAACCCTAATTCCAACACTAGCATGCGTTGATGCGTGCAATAATGCATTTCTAAGCATAAGGTCTTCCATAGAAGCTAACTCTCCTACTAGCTAAGAGATCCCTCCCCTTGGGTTCTATTTTATAAATACAACATTTGACAATAATAACATTTGACGAACAAACAAGAAGTGCACACAACTAAAGGGAGGTGATCCTTGTGCCCGACATAGTTTTCTATCTATGAAAAGTTCTTTCAATGACAAACATCTCTAACACAACTTAATATCACTGCAAAATAAAACCAAATTCTACTTATTTGAATTGTGCATGCGAGATTGACTGGTCCACCCAACTGCCAACTCACACTATGGAAAAAAAAAATCCAACTTCTAAGGAAGTGAGCTAGACATCCTTGGTCTGTGGAATGCTCAACCAATTGCTTTGCCTTCATCCATGCTCCCAAGCTATCTACCAATGATATAAATCACTCTCAACCAACAAATTTGGGTGCAATGCTTCCTTTGATGTGCAACACTTGTGGGTGTGAACGATTGCGACAACTTCTTGTACTAGACCTTGCCATACCAAGTGAGTAAATTTGGGATCGATCTAGCTCAAACTTGTTCAATGGTCCATCCCCTATGTACAATCAGCAACATTGGCCCATGGACCCAAACATCCATTAACTATTGTAGGTTGATCATTCACCTCTAGCCAAATTGAAGCTGCAAGAAGACATAACATACAAGCTTTTTAGGGCATCTGAAGACAAAGGTAAACATTCTTTTCCAGATAGCAAGCGTTGGTCATTTGGTCATGGTGAGGTCTCTATCCTCCCATCTTGAGTCTTCATAAGCCTTGACTTACAGTCATCTATAAAATCACTTACTTAAGCTTAGTCACTCATCATGCATATGAATGAATACACATAAAGCATATATACTATCCCTCTTCAATGCATACTATTATCATCATAAGTGCAGTATGGCACACATACACATAACATTCTACAACAATTTGACTGCATAATGGCTTTACATATGAAATAAAAAACTATGGTTTCATTGGCCTAATCATGGCCCATATCATGGCAAAAAGTTAGTAGTATAATGACCGTACATAAGCATAAAATGAACTAATCACACCCACCCACACTACAGACTAAGAGACCCACATTTAAGAAAGCAAGCTAGACACCCTTGGCTGACGCAATGCTCAACCAATCACTTTGATTCCCTCCATGGTTCCAAGCCAAAACCGGATTCACACTATTGCCAATGGTATGAATTAAGCCTAACCAACGGATTTGGGCATAACACGGGCATGTGGGTAAGGATTTTCACATTACCTTGCACTAGACCTCCCCATACTAAGTGAGTGAGGGCAAGATTGGTCTAGATAAACTTATTTCATAGTCCATCCCCTACATACACTTAGTGATGTAGGAGTGTCGGTTGATCATTTACCTCTTACTAAACTGAAGCTACAGGGAAACATAACACATCAACTATTCAATGCATCTCAAGACAATGGTAAACATTCTTTTCCAAATAATAAGCATTGGTCATTAATCATGGTGCAGTCTCTATCTTCCCATCTTAGCCCTTTCTAAGCCTTCTCCCACAATAATCTATACAATCACTTACTTAATCCCCTATAGTCATAATCACTTGAGCCACATCATGCCTATGAATGTACACACCTAGAGATGATACACGATCCCTCTTTAATGCCTAATCTTCTCATCATAAGAGTGGTATGGCACACATACCCTTAATATTCTATAGTACATTTGACTGCATAATGGCTTTATAGATGCAAATATAGTACCTAAAAACATTGGCAATATAAAGGTTGTACCTAAGCACTAGATGAACCATAAAAACCGTATTTTCAATTTGGCTCATAGTGTTCTATGGTACTAGTCATTCACCTATCATGCATGATACACTAGAAATTGGCATAGACCCCCACATTTGAATAAACATCACATACAATTTACACTTGCTCCCATAAGTCATTCCTTATCTTCATGTCAACCTTCTTCATACACACACATACCATGGGAAATTCACTCACTTATACATGCTTTACCTTAGTCTATCATACTTCCATATGACACACACACATGCTTTGGATGAGCATGTATCATTCATACACTCCATTAATGGGAAGTCTACATATACCTTCTAACTTGCGTTCAAGTCTCTACAATGTTCAATTCCTTGCACACATTACACATATGAAATGGAAAATTCACTCACTTATACATGCTCTACCCAAGTCTATCATACTTACATATGACACACACACATGCTTTGGATGAGCATGTATCATTCATACCCGCCATTTATGGGCAATCTACATATGCATTCTAACTTGCGTTCAAGTCTCTACAATGCTCAATTCCTTGCACACATTACACATATGCCATGCATAATTGAGCGTACTCATGCAAGGCATGCATCACTTTTCAATGATGTATGTATTTCCATGCAAGACTATCTTCATGCACATGTAACATGCATGAAGGCATTTGATGAGTGTTGAACTCATGCACAACATCATCATACATGCATGACTCATCAGACTACAACATGCATCACCCCATGTCACAATTAGAGTCCGTTTCCACTTGTATTCCACCTACAAGTGGTCAAAATTAATGCAATTTGTTCTATTCTAACTTATGACATATAAGTGGGCTAGCTTGGTAAGGTAAAGCAGTGCCCCCTCCCCCCAAATCCCGCCTTCCTTCCCTACTCCCCCAACACTCTATCGTGCCCGCCCCCCCCCCCCCCCCCCACCCCGCCGCCGCTTGCCTGCACCCATCACTTTGTGGGTGTGGACTATTTGGACATGGAAAGCTTGAAGGTCATGTAAGAGAAGAATGCAGCAAAGTTGGATGTTCCTCTTCTAGGAACCTTTTCAGGAGACCCATTAGAGGCCCTCCAAACCCCCCCCCCCCCCCCCCCCCCCCCCCCCCCCCCTTTTTGCTTCTGCACTTGATGTTTGTCTCTCTTTTGACACCTTATGTGCTATTCACGAATCTATTGTGAGCCTGAAGTGGCTTGTAAAGTGGTGGGAACTACATGTTCAACCAGGTTATTGAAGGATTATTTTCAAGCTTTGCTCTTACATTTCAATTTCAAGATTGTGAATGTCTCCCCTCTTAGGAGAGGCTTCTTCAAGGTGCAATTTGAGTCTACAGATTAAGCCATGGAGGTCTTAGCACAAAGCCCTGTGGACTATTATTTTGCTATAGGTTTTCTCACTAGATGGACACAAGGAATGCATTTCAATGGACTTGAGGGTGGAACTACAGTGACAACTAGATTCCCAGGACTTCTTCCAAAATATTCTCTGCCGACTATCCCTAGGGGAGAAATTTTGCAAAGAGTTTTCTTCATTGGTGTTCTTGGTCACTGCTTTGTTTGTGGCAAGAAAGGCCATGTTGTTGTAGCTTGTACCCATCACAAGATATCTCCTAATCAGAGGCAACATGCATCAGAACAAGAGGCACTTCATGCAAATGGGAGATTGGAAGATGGTAGTGTTAAGGAAAATAAGTGACGTAGAGATAGCTGGGAGAAAGGAAGTGAAGAAAAGAAGATGACAAGCTCGAGGGACAGAGGCTCTAAAGCTTGTATATAGCCACAGAGTTCCTACTTCTAGTCCATCTTCAGATACTTCTTTGCCACCGCTTCATGATCTGCCACCTGATTCTTAGGGCACTGATTTGGGTATCAGCAGCAGTTCCAAAGGCATAAATTCAGCTTATGAGTAGCATTTTCCTTCTATGGTAGAAATTGCTAAGAAGTCTGGTGAGGAGAAGTCTCTAAAGACTTCTAAGCTAGGAGGTCTTCTAGACTTAATCTTCATTCTTAGCCTTGATTTGAGGCAATCTTGTATACTAGATTGCCCTAGGATTTTTTATCTTTGGTGGTACCATTTATGGTTTATTCTTTGTATTACTCTGATGTAGTTTAACCTTAGGGTCTGTGCCCTTGAAAAAAAAATCTTTTTTGGAATAAATAAATAAATTAAATGGGCACATAAACCCAAAACCATAATTTGCAATCTAGAATAGATGGTTGAATGAGCATTGTGGGTAGTTTTTGTAAGGTCCATTATCTATCAAGTGCGATCGGGAAGGTAGTATAGGATTTGTAATATTTAGATAATTCCTCAACGCTACAGAATTAGCCTACACATGTGAGATGCAAAAGCTTAGACTCGAATGCCATTTTAGGTGTCCTTGTGACAAACTTGGGATAATTCTTTATAGATTGGTTACAAATCTAAAATTGTGCCACACCTAGCCCAAAAGAGCCTTAAAAAATGACAAATCAGCTCACTCATTTTAATCCTTTCTATTAGCTTACAAGAGAATTAAGTGATTCACAAATTATAAAGTAACTCCATCCATGCATGTATCTATGTTTGTGCACATGCATTTCTTTGTAGGCTACATGTGCATTGACTATGTAGACGTGTGTAGGGAAGGTGATACAAAGAGGATTGTATGTGCATGTCAAGCAAGGATTTCCTTGGCTATCATAAATACAAATTTCAAGCAAGTAAATCACTCACCAAAGGCTTAACAAGAGGACAAAAGCTCTAGAAAAGGCGCTTGTGGTGGTGAAACAGCCGGAGAAGAGAAGAAAGACGATGAAGAAGCTTCTTCAAAACACATGCAATGAAGACTACAACTAGATAGAGCTTATGGCAAGGAACGCCACATGAGAGCCGCTTATGGATGCTTGGAGTTGTAGAGGGTGCACAATGAGGAGGAGACAACAAAAAATCTCTCTCTCTCTCTCTCTCTCTCTCTCTCTCTCTCTCTCTCTCTCATGAACCAAATTTAGGAGGAGGGCAAGAAGAAAATAAATGAAGAAAGTAATTGCTTTCTTATAGTACCCCCCCAAATTTTGGCTAGTTACCTTATCTTATTGCAACAAATCATCTTAACATGTTAACACTGGGGAAGTGATATGGCTAATACATGGAAACTATCTGAGCTTGTAACGATCACAAATCCAAAAATGGATGACGTAAGAAGAACACTTAACAAAAGGTTGTGGTTATAGTTGGTTATATCACATGGTTGCTTTCTATCTTTAACAAGGCCCTAGAGGTACTCTTTGGCAAATTAGGAGGTTTCACAATCAAGCTAAAACCCAACCTTTTGGACCCAATTTTGGTAAGTTTAGGTACACAAACTTGACACTAAACAATTTCCTTAAGAGAGCTAGAATTTGATCATGTTTATTACGATAAAATATTGTAAGGAAAAAACTTAAATCCTCCCTCAAAAACCCCATTGAACACTCATAAGCATGAGGGAAAAATAGAAATTGGCATGTTGTCACAAGAGTAGAACCTGAAGAACCGAGAAACGTAAACAAAAATCTTGGAGAGAAAGAAAAGCCAAAGTTTTGGTAAAGAAACAAAACGAAGAAGCAAAAAAGAATGGGATCAAAAAGTAGACTCAAGAAATAGGAAATTCAAGCACATCTACTGATGAGGGTGGATCTGTACTTTTTTTGAGCCATTGGATTCAATCTTACAGGCTTATGAATCCCAAATAAAAATTAGGGCAAACTCTTGAGAAACAATGGGAAGAATACACTAATCCAATCCTAGAGAAGGAAGATTTGACATTTGCCAAAAATTAATTGAAGTCACACAAGCTCTAACGAAACAACAAGAAAAAACAAATCAATCAAAACTTGAAGATGACCTAAATCAACCAATGAGAGTCAAACAAAAAGGAGATAAAATGCAAGATGAAACAAAGCAACGAGAAAACAAATCTTCACAAAGCAACGAGAAAACAAATCTTCACAAAGACTACTAGAACTTGGACGCAAAATAGTTGAAGATTCAGAAGATAGGAAGTTAGTCACAGTGGCTCAAATTTAAAATGAATGGCATAACCCCACAAAAAAGCCCAAAATATCTCACAAAAAGCTCTATATTAGAACCTTATAAAAAATTCATTGTCCTCCACACACACACACACACACACACTCACACGAGATATACCAGACCCCACGACATCTTCTTCTCTCAGCGGAAGTATGCCAAGGACATCTTGGACAGACACAGAATGGAACAATATAGACCTATTGGCACCCCATTAGACCCCGGGGAGAACATTTTTTTGCACGCTACCAAAGATGGTGATCAAAGGATTAAACAAAACCCAATTGAAAGAGATAAAAACGGGAACCCAATACCCTAGAATGGTTCAACCAATACCTATAAAATTTTTTGGAGACTATTGTAAAGGAGAGAATGGAAATATCACCTTACCTGTAGAGTATAACAACATGAAAACGTTGCCTATAATCTATAGCAGGGCAGGTGTAGCCATAGTCACAAAGAGTATATTGGAAGCATTGGAGTAAATTTTCCATTAGAAAAACTCAAATGAAGTTATAATTTCCAGATGGACACCTTGAGAAGCCCCTAGGATTGCTCGAGCAAGTCACTGTATCATCTCGTTGAATAAAATTTGTGCACCTTTGCAGTTGTGGACATTGGGAAGAAACCCACTTATGATGTGATCTTAGGATGATCATTCATGAGATAACTAAAAATGAGGCATGATGAGACCATTACATGCATCAACATTACAAATCACTCTTTCAAGGATGTAGCGAAAACTCCTGTCAAAGAGTACGATTCCTTTATTACAAGAAACTCTTACCTACCTACATGGGAACAAGCTAAAGCACATCTTTGGATTTGTGGAGCTTCGGAACATGGTAGTTTAGAAAAGGAGGACTGTAAGTTAGAGCACAATCCTAGTGACAATGCTTATACGCTTGAACCTTTTCGAGAAGACGAATTTGAACCTTTAGAATAAACTCACATCCTAGCTATGCTAGATGTATGCACCAATGATGTCATCAAAATTGTATTTTGATGAAATACTTAGCTTTACCAGGGACAAATATTTTTGGAAGTGATCACTCTAGTAATATTTGTCCACCAGAAATCTATTATGATGGAAGCTTCAATGAGGCTTGATGCACGGTTTCAAAGTGTTGTTGTGCCAGGATGGAAGCCGCGAGTCTACAAGAGCCTAGGAAATTACTCCGGGACCAAGGGATAATTTACGGAATCTCGATCGGAGTTCATAAGTGCCCATAATGGCTTGACTAAGGTCAAAAAGCACCCAAAAGCACTCAAAAGCGCTTGGGCGGTGGTTCGAAACAAGGGGACATGGCCTGACTTGGGGAGCGGAGCAAGGCTCTTGGAGCATGGGCAGAGGGGCTAGGGGTGGTAACTTGGAGCCCAAGGCAACGAGAGAGAACCTAGGAGGGGCGCCCCCCTTTCTCTCTCTAAATATAGGGTTCCCCCCTCTCTCATCCACACTCCCAAGTAGGAATAGAGCCAAGGCTTGCCCTATGGCCCTATTCTTGGCCTCCTAAAGGGAAATCAAGTTCTCTCTCTCTCTCCCCCTATTCTTGCTCCCTGCTCCCAGAGCCTATAAAAACACATGCCAGGCCCCACTCTCAGTATGTGGAGTTGCAGGTACCCAGTTGCTGCCGAGATGCATGCTCGCCTACCTCATGAGCCATGAAGAGAGAGTGCTCCAGGACTCTCAAGGCTGCACCTAGGAATTCTCTAGGGCTCTCAAGCTATCCCTAAGGGCTTGACGTAGCTGCTCTTCTCTCTCTAGGTCTCTCGACTCTCCCCACAGTATCTCTATCACCTATGTGTGACAACGGGGCTTGGGAGGGTGAACTAGTCTTCTTCTCTCCTCTTTTTCTCATCCAACCAAGCAATCTATGTGCCAATTCTAAGTGGAAAAAGCTTCCAAAGCCTTGCGAAGAGGGCTTGTAATCTTGATTATCAATACAAGTTCCTTTAAAGTGGGGGATCGGAATCATATATCCGGCCCTCAACACTGTGTCGATTGTCTCTATCTATGTTTATTCTCTCCCTCTGTTATTTATGTTGCTAGCTTGGTAATTAAATTCCGCATAATTGCCGAGTTTATTTCAATTTCATTTCATTGGTATCAGAGCTCAAGGCAAGGCCACAAGTGTGTTGGTGGGATAAGAAACATGGGAGAGCCATCATCATCTTGGCAAACCTTCAATTTCCATGATGATGAGGGAAGCACACAAGGCATGCAAGCAATAAGGCTGCTGCTTGCAAAGTTGCAAGAAGCACAAGCTAATCCTCATCTTAAATCGTCTATTAGCAACCTATTGATGATTGAGGACTTAGTGTTGACAAGTGCTTGAAGACCTCCTTCCCATGTGGAACCTCTACACAGAGAAGCAGTGGAAGGAATTTTGATGGAGCACATACCAATGCCTGATGATGGTGCTAGCAACGAGCATCCACAAGTTCATAAGAACCGTAAAGACAAAGATCTCGAGGAGGGCGAAATACCAAAGGCAGATGAACCACCTCCCTCTCAAGGTATAAAGAAAGATCGTACCAAAGAGCGACGTACCAGGAGGCAAAGAAGAGGCTCTAGTGATGAGTCTTCGTCTTCCACAAGTGGTCGTAGTTCTCATGGTCGGTTTCCTAAGAAGGGGACAAAATCACCCTCTCCTTCTTCTAGTCCATCTTCAGCATCGACGGACGATAAACGCTCTTCGAGTGATGCTACTTCATCTCGCAAAGACAGGCACCCAAGGCGAAAGCAACATGCCTGGAAGATATCGAAGAAGATTCGCAAGTTCAAGGAAGGTGGGAAGAGCATCACTTTCCAAACCTATGATGGTACATATGGGAACATAGACAAAGTTCTCACTTTCATACAACAATTCGATGCGGCTTTTGGAGTGAAGACTTTACGAAAGCTTCCAAGCTACGTAACATCGCGATGCATCTCACGAAGTCAGCTCGACATTGGTGGTCTACACTGCGTGCCCAGAGAAAAGCTTAAAAGACTTGGAAGGCATGTAGAAGCGCCATCATGAAACAATTTCTTGATGATGATGGGGAGGATAATGTACTCACGGCTTGGTGTAGCCTTACATTTCATGAAGGTGAGTCCCTCCAGAGCTACATAGAGAAGTTTTGGGACACATGTCTCAAAGCTACAGTCTATAGAAACATCAATTTCACTGAGAAGAAGTAGCAGTTTTGTGCTAGTTTACCCGAGGATATGCACACATATGTGCAAGCACTCTAGCCTAAGACTATTGCTATAGTGATCCACTATACAAGAGTGGCTCACAAGATTGTCAAGTCGAAGACTCCTCCAAAGGGAGACAAAGGTAACGGTAGCTCGACCGCAAAGCCAATTGCAAAGAAGCAAGCTACCCCAAAGACCTATCAAGGGAATAGCCATCTCTCACCTGAAGAGATGGCGCATTACCGAAAAGAGAATCGCTCCTTTAGATGTGGAGCGACGGATCAATCCTATCGCAAATGTTCACAACGCAATGCAAAGCGCGAGCCTCTCACGGTAAGCAATGTTATAACTACTCCTCATGATGATCCTCCAGATGCTAATCAATTATGTTATGTGTAGGATAAGATCCGTGATCAAAATTCTTTGATTTTAATGGATCCAGGATCAACACACAAAATAATTTCAAAGGAGTTAGCACAGAAGCTGGGAATAAAGACAGGAGAGATGGGACCTCTTGAGAAGCTAAAGGTGCATTCAAAGAACAAGAAGTGTCAATCACACCATTGATTGGTAAACTCCGAGTTCATATACAAAGTTATGTAGAGCCAGAGGAATTTTATGTCGCTCCTCTTGAATCACAAGATGTTATTCTAGGTGCTCCATTGTTTCATAGGAAATCTGCTAGGCTTATCTACCCTGAAAGACTTATCACTTTCTCTCATAAAGGTAAAAATGCTATTATTCGTACTCAGAAGAAAGGGGACACCATACCCTTAGTTAATCATGTGGCCTTTAATAAAAATCATAATACAATAACCACCTGCAAGTGAAGCCTGAGGAGGGAACATCATATGACCTCCCAAAACATTCCAAGTCCGTGGATTTGGCTGACCCTAGAGAAGAACCAAAACCAATTTTCATCGCTAATGACCTAACACCGGAAGAAGAAGAACTACTAGTAAAAACACTCAAATGATACCGCGATATTTTTGTGTGGTGATTACATGATCTGAAGGGAGTGGATTCGTAGATTTTCCAACACACAATGTAAAGCCAAGCAAAATTGCACCCTTACACGTACATACATTTGCTAAGAAGATCAAAGAAAAAATTGATAGGTTGAAAGAATTCAAATTTATCCATGAAGTCAAATTCATCCTATCATAGTTATGCCCAAGAAAGGGAAATCTTGCCTATAACTGACTATGTATTGGAACGATCCCAAATTCCTATAGGTTATAGTTTCTTAGATGGCTTTTTGGGTTACAACCAAGCATCAATCCATCCAAATGATTAACATAAAAGTGCTTTTGCTATAGAATTTGGGATCTATGCTTACATGGTAATGTCTTTTAGCTTAACAAATGCACCAACCACGTTTAAAAGGCTGATGAATTGTGCCTTTAGGGAGTATCTTTGGGATTTCATCGAAGTATACATGGATGACCTATGTGCACATTCAACAAGATGAGAAAGAAGTTATTCTTTTATCTTATGCTCTTAAATACAAATTTGACATGAAAGCTGTCTAGTTCAATATGGTGGGACTATGATAGTTGAGCTATCTACATGTCATATTGTTTTAGGGATTATTGGTTTCTGTCGTTCATGTTGAAGTATCCAATGATGGAGGTAAATTTCAACGATGTACTTTTAGTAGTTGCAAATGTTGAGGTGTCCATGGCTTGATCTACATCACATAATTTCTCACATGTGTCTTTTGAGAGCTCCAAAGAAGGTATTGAAGGTAGAGAATCTCATTGGTCTCCACATGTGTATGTGGGCAATCTTGTGCCTTTGTTAACAATGGCAGAGGTGTCTGTTTCACTCATCAGGTGGGTGCTAGGTGGCCCTTGACATTCCAAGTGACTCTGTAACTTCCTCTAAGAGCTGCCACAACTTCTCAACAAAGATAATTTGGATGATTTGGGCCGACCCCCCTATGTGTGGGGGTATATATATGACCTCCCCCTTACCAATTGTATCATCCTTCCATGCTACATTGCTCCATATATTGATAGTGTTGCCACATGGTCGCATTCCCTTTGGGAGCAGATTAAATCTTTTGAAAATTGAAAATGTGGCATTAGTTCGTAGGAAATAAGATTGGAAACAAAGTGACGTGATTTTGCACCACTTGAGGAGCTGCATTTTTATCATTGGAATCAACAACTAGTGCATGGAGCATGCGATTAGGGAACAACTTACCACCTCTCATACACCTCAATAAGATGGTGTCGTTGGACATAGCAAAGTAGGATATTTGTGGATGTGTGGAAAGGGGGTCTAATGGAGAGGTAGACGTGTGTTTATTATATATTTGCATAAAATATGAAGAACAAGGAGAGAAAGGAAGATGGTAAAAAAGGCCACTTTTATACAAAATAAAGGTAAAGGAAGATAGGAAAAAGATTGGAGAAAGTTCTTCAAAAATAATAAAGAAAAAAAAAACCTTACAATGATGGGGTCTAATTACCAATGAGAAGTTGGAAATTGAATGCCCTTTACTATTACTAGTATGTAACCCGTCCTTCGGACGCGAAGAGAAGATGTAAGAGAAGGTATAAATGTAGGCTACGACACTAGTGATCACTAAACACTCGTCTTGCTGCATAACTACAACTCGCCTGGGCCCTGCCCGTTCCTTATAACTTCTTCTTTCCTCTAGCTCTATCTCGAGATGATTACACAATGAGCAATATCGTTCATATATTGCAAATATGGACACAACAAAGCATTTAGGCAAGTTGCTCATGCAACACCCACGATACTAAGTGGACATGCTCTCTCTCTCTCTCTCTCTCTCTCTCTCTCTCTCTCTCTCTCTCATGTTAGAGTGGAAAACTGGTCAAATGCTAGAGCTTGCGACACGTGTCCACCAGTATTCCAATTTGCTTAATGTGAAGAATAGATTCTACAAGCATTGAAGCACTTACACACTTTTTTGGCTCATGGAGGGTAAGGTGCAACTTGCACAATAGACTCATAGAGAGCTACCAACATGCAGTTTGAGGTAGTGGGCCCGGCTTGGAACGTAAACACCTCAAACTAAATGCATCACAAGCATAATCTTAAGTTTTGACACACTCCTTCAAACACAATCAATCAAATCCATGCACTTAGATCCAGTATGTATTGTCTCCATGCTTGATTACTCAATAGGCCCAAAAAGTTTCTTGAATGCTCAGGGGTGCCACTTGGCAAGCGCCCATTGGTGCCATAAAAAAAAAACTATAGCACTGCTGCAACCAAAAGCCAGCGAAGTGAAATCAAAAGATTTGGTGGGCGCCGGAAGGGCGAGCGAAGCTGGTGCGGGAGGATCAGGGGAGGGAGGTGCCTCGAAAAATCTGTAAAGCTCGTAGTGATAATAGTAGCTGGCGAGATGCACCTGCTTGCTCAATGACCCATTGCAAAAAGCTTGCTGGGATATGTTGGTCAGGCAGTCCAAGCACTCCGACTCGTTCAAGTAGCCCATGCATTGTGCCAAAGCGTACTCGCCACTCGCGTTGGCAGCAACAGATGTAAATCCATCCTGCTTCAGAGCCAGGCTCATCACACCCGCGATGCCCGTCACTGTATTGTGCATTATGATATTTTGGAAACAGGCTGGCTCGAAACAAACCCTTATGTTACAAGCAGCTTAGTGAGTATGTATGCCAAATGTGGTGCAATTGAAAAGCACAAGAGGTGCTTGACAAGCTTCTTGTCCGAAATGTTCGTGTCCTGGTTCGCATTGATTATAAGATACGCTCATAGTGGTCAAGCCAAGGAAGCTCTTAGTTGTTTTGAACAGATGCAAGATGAGGGACACTCTCTAGATGCAATCACCTATATTTGCATATTAAAAGTATGTGGTAGCTCTAAAGCCCTTCAAAAGGGTGAGCGGATTCATGATGAGAGTGTACAACAAGGTTTTTTGGGAAAAGATATTGTACCCGGGACTGCCCTCGTGGACATGTATACCAAGTGCGGAGCACTCAGAAAAACAAAGTACATATAGGGATGGAATGGCTTGGTCTGCATTAATTGCTGGGTAAGCACTACAAGGCCAAGGTGATGAGTCTTTGACCTTGTTTGACACTATCAAACGTGAGGGTTTCTATCCAAATGCTATTACCTTTATTTCCCTCTTGAAGGCTTGTGAAAGCATCAAAGCAGTGAACAAAGACAAGGAGATTCATGATGCACTTGCCATAAAAGGATTGCTAAAGAAAGACATTGTGCTTGGCAGTGCTTTGGTGGACGTGTATGTCAAGTATGGTGAGATTGTGAAAACACACAAAGTGCTGATTGAGCTTCCCCAGTGCAATCCCATATCTTGGAGTGCACTGATTGCAGGATAAGCCTAAGGGGGGTAGGGCAAAGAAGCTCTGAAATGCTTTGACCAAATGCAGCACGAGGTGCTCGCTCCAAGTGCCGGTTCGTACACATGCATTTTGAAGGCTTGTGGCAGTATAGGAGACCTTGACAAGGGTAAGCAAATTCATGGAAAGATCATGAGTTTGGGTTTGCTGCAGAAGGATGTCGTTCTTGGAAATGCTTTGGTCTACATGTATGCGAAATGTGATAATCTAGTAAAGGCAAGGCTTGATAATCTTCCTTGTCGGGATGTAGTTTCTTGGTTAGCAATGATTGTAAGATATGCAAAATAGGGGTAGGGTGAGGAAGCTCTTAGGCATTTTTGAGATGATACAACGTGAGGGATTGATCCTTGACACTTTTCTTGTGTGTCGAAGGCGTGTGCCAGCACAAGAGCAATTGACAAGGCCAAACAAATCCATGATGAGATTATCAATCAGGGGTTGCTTGGGAAAACACATGTGCTTGGTACTGCTTTAGTGGATATGTATGTAAAATGTGGGGAACTTGCAAAAGCAGAAGAAGCACTAGACAAGCTTCTTGTTCAAGATTTTTTCTCTTGGAATGCACTAAAAGCACGATATGCTCAACAAGGATGGGGTGAGGAAACAGTGAGATGTTTTGAGCGGATGCAAAGGTGTGTGGGCCATCCCCATATTCAGTCACTTTTTCATGTGTGCTTAATGCATGTAGTCATTCTGGTTTTTTTTTAATTAGGTGAAATGTATTATGCAAATATGCTAAGAATTCATGGCCTAACACCATGCACAGAGCACCACACATGCATGATTGTCTTGATTTGTTTGGTCGTGCAAGCACTTTCATAAGGCGCTTGCCGTGACTAACCATATGGAATCTTCTGACCATCCACCACTCTGGTTTACTTTGCTAGGTGCTTCTCGAAAATGAAACAATGTTAAGCTTGGGAAATGGGCCTTTGATCACGCCATACAATTAGACAAACACAATGCTGCATTTTATGTTTGCATGGCAAGATTGAGTGCGATGGAGAAATCATGCACATAAGATTCCGGGACAAAGTTATTGGTGGGCTTGCTTCCCTCCAAAAACCCTAAAAATGATGAGGACAAGTATATTGACCAAAAAAAAAAGAACATTCCATAATCAATTTACACAGTGAATCTAGTTAAATGAAAGAAAATTTCACTCTTGTCAACTTGTGAAAGACTTCAATAGCTTAAATACTCGGGCATTATAACATAGCAATGTTCTTACATACTTATCAAAACCGAGGACCAAGAATCCAATGCATGGAGCGCTCTCTCTCTCTCTCACACACACACACACACACACACACACATGCATGGACATGCACGCATATCATGCTCAACAATCAATTTTATGGTGGTAAATCAACTCCTTATGTAGTTCTGAGTCGCCCACATGACTCTTGTACCTCCGTTGAGCATACGTACATGTATGTAAATGGCACCTAGATTGTGAAAGGTAAAAAGAGGTTCTCTCTAAGAGTCTATGATAAATCCTCCCAAAGTAGAGGAGACGAGAGAGAGAGAATCTAGTAGATTACCGTTTCAATAGCAAAAAGAGAGGGGACTCCAAAAGAGTTGGAGGAAAGAAGGGCTTATGTAGAAATTGGTAGAGCTTTGTTTCCAAGAGCACTGATGACAATTGACAGATGGGCTTGTGTGATGCCTTCCCAGTTATAAAATTTTTGTGTCCCCAAATACAAGTGTCACTGAGAGAAAGGCAGAGAGGCATCGCCGCCTCTGTCTGAGATTCCCTCTTCAGGGAATAAACCAAAACTAGGGACACATACTACTATCGAGGACCCATTGTTGAATGAAGCGACATTAAGCATTAAAACTCTCCTAGGGTTTAGGGTTTAGGGTTCCTCTATAATCATATATACCCAGTGACAACCTATTCCTGGATCATACATGTTAAAATTAAAACCGAAACTGGGGGGGGGGGGGGGGGGGGGGGGGGGGGGGCGGCTAAAGGGCACGTGGCCGAGATTGTCCCAGGGTAGTGCGATTGACGAGGAGTGCACGGTGGGCATCCATGGGCATTTAACATTGGAAAAAATTGCTACCCATTCGAACCCACACCGATTTCCACCAACCCACCCGCATTGTACAATTTGTACACTGTGATCTCCCTAGGAAAAATTGCAAACCTAAGTAAACAACAACCTCAAGATTGCTATTAGGTGCGACACTGTCCAATGGCATGCCATGGAAATATGACATATATTCTCGAAACATTCACCCTGTAAGGAGCCTGCTGTTAGAGGCGCATCAAAAACTTCTTGGGCCTTGGCCAGCATACCAAACTTTGCATACATGTCCACCAATGCAGTTGCTAGCAACATATGCTTGTCCAATAATCCCTGCCTCTGAACCTCCATGTGTATCTCTTCACTTGTTTCAATTGCCTGTATACTGCCGTAAGCTTTTAAGATACAGACAAGGTTTACAACAGCAGGTGCAATGTCCTCATCTTGCATCTGTCCAAAACAGTGAACTGCTCGATCACCGAGTCCATGATCTACATAACCAGTAATTAGTGCATTCCATGAGGAAGTATCCCCTATTGGAATCTCATCAAATATCTCCTTTGCTTTTGCAAGCATGCCATAACTAGTATACAAAACTAACAACCCAATGCCAACAATGTTTTCTTGTTCTTCCAAGATGTGACTCTCAAGTAAAGCATGAACTCTTTTTCCTATGTATGCAGCTCCTAGGCTACCAAAAGCTTTCAAGATGCATACAAAAGAACCAGCATTAGGAGAACAACCTTCAGCTTGCATTCGTTCGTAAACAGCTCATTGCTGCCTCATCACGTTCATGCTGAGCATATCCCGTGATCAGTGTGTTCCATGAGACTAGATCACGAATGAGGAGCTTATCAAAAGCATCCTGTGCTATATCAATTCATGCACCTTAAAAACTCAAGTCAAGCACCTTAAAAACTTTGTACACTGTACAAACATACTATCTTGTCTCAGTGACCTCCTGGATCAAAAGGGAAGCTCAAAGGCCCCCCAAACAAATGCAGACTTCCACCTGGATTCCACACAAGTATAGCAAAAATCTCCTGCCTTGTCTTCACCCCAAAAGTCCTAGCATCAGCTGGCACAGCCTGAATGAAACCACTATCATGGCAGCTCTGAGCACAGAAATAACTGTATAAACTGCTGCTGATCAAATCCCACTGCCAATCACCAGATAGTCTCTTGACACCATCGAAAACGTAACCTATAGTGGAGTTCACCCAATCCCAACTTTGACCTCCAGCACCCTCATAAGCATTACCAGCTTTAGAAACTGGCAGCACCAACAAATCTCTTGCAACACTCACTTGGTCCATCACCTGAGCAAAAGAACCTGCTTTTAGCCGAAACGAGTCTGAGATAACCACATCGCTATTCACCACACCTGTCTCAGCACCACCATTACAAGCCTTAACCACGAGGGCCTTTAAAAGACTGTCAAAAACATATATGCCCGCACAAAGGCACACAAGAGCTTTGAACACATGGGTAGAATCTGCATACACATCTACTACTAAATCACCTGTTACTTGTTCAAGAGGTCCACCTTCATCAAAAAACTCTCTAAAACTTTTCCATTGGTTTCATTGTCCTGCAACCATCAAACTGAGCTACAATAGGAGCAACAACACCTGCCTCGGATAGAAGATTGTCAAAGAAAACATAATCATCCACACAGCCATCAACATGGCTCTCAACCTGTAAGACCAGCTCACCTGGGTTCTTACACTCACCACAAACAGACTCAAACTCACCAACTGACACATCTCCGTCTCCACCTGGCAGAAACGGCTCCTCAACAACAACAAGAGGTAACCCAACCCGTTGCTCTAACTCTTGATTAACAGATTGCAAGTCCGGATACACAGCTTTAAGAGAACACAAGCTTTCTTCCTCACATTCCTCGTCTGAGAAAGACTCCTCTCCATCGGTGCTGGACTCGCCATAGTCACCACTGTATCCCATCTCCTGATCACTTTCCTCATACATAACCTCAAGCTCTACAGGCTCTTCAAGGCTAAAAGAGATATCTTGGTCAAGCTCCATTGTATGAGATACATATTCTGATGAAGTTGAAGCCTCTAGACTGAGCCAGAACTGCAATTGAAGCTCTCTCCAAGTCTTTAGGAGCATCCTACCACTTTCAACCGTAGAAAATACCTCAGGTGGTTGATAAAAAGCCAGAAAAAGAGCCGGCTTCATGCTTCGCCAACTCCACTGGTCCTCGTCCGATAGCAAATCATGAATATAAGCCGCGTCTCCCAAAAGTCCTTGGTATGCATAGTTAGCCTGCTCATCATCTTCCAAAATTTGGAGACGCTCAAACTCCCTCTCCACAACTTGAAACCATGCAGAGATGTCTTCTCCAGGACCACCAGTAAAATGCCTGCTTGAACCCATTGCCATATTGGATCACCTGCAGCATAAGACCATTGTAAACTGAAGCTCTGGAGTTCGATCCTCAGTGGCGGGCACCAAAACGATGACAGAAGAAAGCCGGAGCGGGGCACCTCTAAAGCAATGCTTCTCTGTAAGTTCGGGATCACAAACCTATCTACTCAAACACGTGCAATTACAACTCCAAAGACTATATAGAGCTACCAACTCAAGCCCTCTCCCAAGTAACTTATAGGGAAACTCCATAAAGTCGGGCAAAAGGCCGCCCTGTCCTGCTGGCTGATCCGCACACTAGGGTTGATCGCTGAAAAGGCTGGCAGAATAGCCGTCTTCTGCAAAAGGCTGATGTAGCTGCCTCATTTAACGCATGCTCTGGTAGATCAGTGCAGATTACCCTTGATACTGAGTTGTGCAAACACACACTCATCTGAGAGGCCACGAGTAGGACAGATATCAACTCCTATCCAATAGCCCCACATATCTAATGGCATGTACGGCTTTTCTAATTGCCGGCGACCTCATTCGAAACCTTCAAAAGTCCCCCCACAAAGCTTGAGTGCTGCAAACTGTGATCCATAGCCAGGTCTCGCCTTCTTTTATCTGGTTTTTAATGTCACCATCTATCTCACTGGCCCCCAAGGTGAATGATGGCTCTTATCAACAATTGAAAGCATGCAAAACAACAGGCTAAATGTCGCGTAACTTTGGAGAGAACTCCGACTCACTTATCATTGGCAGAAACTCCTCCATGACTACCCCGGTCTGCTTTAAGATGCCTCGGCACAAAAACAAACCACGCAACACCTCCACAAGGGAGCAAGCTCCTTCATTTGCCCACAACCTGGCTCTTCCCTGCATGCTCCACACCTGCTACCATTGGTAGCTCCATTTCCCCCCTTCTAATTGGTGATTCCCCTTGCATAGCTGAATGATAGTACTCCAGCCAAAACATATGCGTCCCTGTTTCCCCCCAAGCTGGCACTCTCAGCCTCTCCCTCCCTCTCTGCTCGCGACCACTCCCCTTTCCAAAAACAACCTCCCACTACTCACGGCTCTCCCGTAGTTATCAAAGACGCTTTTTTCATTTAACCCTCTACCTTTGCTTGTAGATACATTAGCCCACCCTTGCACCAACAATAATAAAGTGAGTCCAAGCATGCAATACAAAACCTCTCAATGAAACTCACACAAGCTCAGACTCACCAACTGCATCGAGCTCGCACATCCCAAAAATTCTTCAACATAGCTTCGAAGGAGAACCTCCAAATAACAATACATATAATATCCGTTTTGACCGAAAACATCAGCAAACAGACAAGACAAACCAAACCTTTCTACATCTACCTTTACAAACCACTTCCCAAGTGCAACGGGCTATGCATGCCTACGTACAAGAGGCAATTTGACAAGCATTCCCGCTCTACTGATTAGCTTCTTGCCCATTCAAAAAACGCTTGACAACGTGCGAGGCTCCTACTAGATGCATGGCAGTCTGTTCCGCACGCTGATCTGGCAAAGATCCGTGGGTTTTAGCGCTGATTACGAGGTTTAATTAACAGTAAAGGGATGGCCCAGATTGGCCGCCCCCCTCCCCTGTACTTTGACGGTTCATAGCCTCTGCTTCGCGATGCTGACCTTGACGGAAAGAAAAATACTTCCAACACCCGTGGCATAACCCCCAATCATTTATGGGTGCCAAACATTTACAAAACCTTCGTCACAAACCAGTAACGAAATGTGAGGGTACATCAACCATGAAGTTCTTCTAGAAACTATACCAACAAATATATGACAGAAAAATTCTAGATGAGAATCGACACCCAATCATGACATGAAACCCTTAAGACTTTGCCGCCGCCGCCGCCCGTATGACAGCTTCTCGAAAGAGCGTGCAATGAGTCAAGAGGCGGGCTTTGTCAGGGACGGCGGGTGTGACTGCGGGCAGTTGCGCCATGGCGGACAGCCACCGATGCATGCATGGGCACTGCTCAGGGCCCGGGAATGTAAACGCGCCCAAGCTCTCATACGTCTCCTTCCAGCTTACCAGAGAGGCCATCACGATGTCTGGCAAACAGGGGCAGTCATTCCCAAAGAAGAAAGGGCCAGCGTTGCCCCCTCCTGCTGACTCCGCAGCAGTCTCCACCAACCCTTTCTCAAACCAGAAAAACTGCTCCACGATGTCTCGCCTTGCAGCTTCATGCTCTTCCCCTACTTTCTTCATCAGCTTCAAGCCGGTCTCTATAAACTGAGTCAAGACCATAAAAAGCAGCATCTCTCTCTCTCTCTCTCTCTCTCTCTCTCTCTCTCTCGCACACACACACACACACACACACACACACACACACACATTAGGGCTTACTTTACAATTGCCATATTGAGCCCAGAAGCGGGCCAGAGCATTCAAGCGAGCCTTGCCGGGGAGGAGTGCAGCTCTTTGTGCCCCGCCTGCAGCATCCCACGATGGTGGCCATGCTTCCTCTATATACTCTAGGATTACAAGGGACTGAGAGACGGGCTTGTCGTTATGAATGAGCACGGGCACCTCCTTGTATACGGGATTGGATTGCAGCAGCAGGGGGCTCTTCTGGTAGGGGATGTCCTCATCCACGTACGTGAACGCCACCCCTTTGATGTTCAAGGCTATGGCGCAGCTCATGGCAAAGGGGCTGGCCCATAAGTTGAGCAGCTGCACCACCTCTGCACCCCCCGCCCCCTCCTCTACGTCCATTACTCCTCCCCCCGCCTCCTCTACGTCCATTTCTCCTCCTCCTCCTCCTCTGATCTGAGCAGGACCTCGACTTATTCTCCTTTGGATACAATTTCCTAAGCATGTGGCCTCAGTAAACCGTGTTTTACAATTGTGCATTGGTTCCATCAGTACACTGCTACCGGTTTTGAAATTGACCTTTTGGCATCTCTTATTTTGGCAGTGTGTAGCGGTGTAGGCTACATTTGTTGAAAGCCACTAATAGGGCTTTTAAACAAGGTAAGGTTGTGACTTGTCACCACGATCTAGAGAGAGAGAGAGAGAGAGAGAGAGAGAGAGAGTGATGAAATGAAATGAAATGTTAAACGTCTGCAAAAGGGCTAACAAACCTATCAGATGACTTGTCACGACGACAGAGAGAGAGAGAGAGAGAGAGAGAGAGAGAGAGAGAGAGAGAGTGATGAAATGTTTATTAACATCTGCAAAAGGCCTAACTGACCTATGAGACCAAACGGTTACAACAGCATCAGCTTTTTCAAGCTTGAGAGAGAGAGAGAGAGAGAGAGAGAGAGAGGCTTCATATGATCATGATATTAATTAAATAAAGAAATGTCAGCCAAAGAGAGAGAGAGAGAGAGAGACCCAAAAGGAATTTGTCAAGTAACACATGTGATGGTGTGCAAGAATCTACATGTGGTATATACATCTGAAGGTTCATTTAACGGTGGAGGAATTGCATCGAAAGGAATTGAGAAGCCCCTATGGTCTCTTTGGACCAAAAATGAAGCGTTAAGCCTTAGTCTTGATGAAAGCTTGTCTCTCTCCTCTCCATTGACCGACCATTTTGACAAACTTGAAATCTTTTGCGCACCATTTTAGGCCTCGGCGGTGTGACCATGCATGGTCGCATCCCCAACATGAGTGTATGGTGACGCTCATTTGCTATTCATGTCTTGAACTCTCTTTCATGAGCATCCTGCTACTGCTCTGACTGCATCTCTAAGATTTTGCTATTGCCCCAAATTCT
This sequence comes from Adiantum capillus-veneris, assembly GCF_014529385.1. Taxonomy (NCBI): domain Eukaryota; kingdom Viridiplantae; phylum Streptophyta; class Polypodiopsida; order Polypodiales; family Pteridaceae; genus Adiantum; species Adiantum capillus-veneris. The sequence goes on along the minus strand of NC_140950.1, from coordinate 26,111 downwards.
CAGATTTGTTAGCTATCTCATTCTCACGATCTACACACACACACACACACACACACACACAAATGGGGAGGGGGGGAGGGGAGCTCCTATACTTGAGTTACAGAGCCCCGGGGTGGGAGATGTAGTCTGCGGTGCAGGTCTTGTCAAGAAAGGGTAGAATTGAGATTGGCAGATGTCTCCAATGTAAGGGTGGGGGGTGGGGCTATGTGCAGGAGCGCTCCACTGTTCTCCCTCAATGCCAAATTCCTAGCTTGCATTCCTAGCTCTCCTATCAAGGAAAAGAGCCCTCTTGGAGTGCGGGCCTGCACCACCTTACTAGCACCCCATTGGCTGAATGCATCAATAACCTTGTCATTTCAGTGGTTGTCTTCTTGCTCCTACTCGGTGAGAGGGGTTGGAATGGAATTTGTTGCAAACTAGTATTCCATTTTTTCTCAAAACCTTCCGACTGAACATCCAAGGTTGGCAAATGGTTGCGAACGAGGTGCCAAACCCAACACCATGAGAACAACCCCTTATACTTTTTGGATGCCGTGTTTGATTCAAACGGATGACACATCATTAGCTCCACTATACAGGTTGCAAACCTATTTAATAAACCCACTATACTTATCCTACTCACTCTCGTTAGCCTCCTACCAAGTTGTCAATGTTAATAAACCCATATGTCAAAGAATCTAGGAATCTTTAGTTGATTTTTTGGTCCCACATGAAAATGTTTTCCGCATTAGTGTGATGTGCTTTCCAAAAGCCATAAAAGTAGGAAACACTTTTGAATTTTACCGCCTAAAAAAGAAAAGGTGTTGCTCGGAACTTGCTCCTCAAGACAAGCTCATCCCTTTAGGAAGTATGGCTAGTATTGCGCTTAAAAATTCACAAAAAGTCATGAGTATCAAGGAAATTTAAGAATATTACGATTTCTTAGAAAAAGTGAAGATACACTTCACGTGCATTCCAAAAGTAGTTTGAAAGTGGTGTGCGAGATTTGGCTCTATCTACTAATAATAGAATGGGAGAAGGGATTCCGACCCTCTCCCCCCACGTGGCAGCATAAGGGTCCTCCGATAATGGCATCACACCCCCCCTCCCCTGTGCACCGACGCACAACAATCCACTGTAGCTCTCTCTCTCTCTCTCTCTCTCTCTCTCTCTCTCTCTCCATCCATAGTGCGCACTGCAGCCAGGTGTTACGGCGAAAACAACCCAGGATGAGGTCTGACACTTGACATCTCCTCCCTACACCATCCCTCACTCCCCTCTCACGCTCCCTGGCTGTAAAGTGGCACTCAAGTTTCCTGTTGCAAGATTGATTCGAGGAGATTTTCAAAAATTCCCCCACTCATGTGGTGGGCTTGACTATTCTTCTCCCATTCCCCCCTTCACTTTGTCTTGGCTACCATGGACACTAATGTGTGACCCGTCGGCTTCCCCCCTTGAAGGCTTGCAAAGACTTTCATTCTACCTGCAAAGTGCTCTCTCTCTCTCTCTCTCTCTCTCTCTCTCTCTCTCTCTCTCTCTCTCTCTCTCTCTCTTTGTGTGCGTGTGCCTGGCAGGATCTTACAAGTTGAGCTTAGCCACCTCTACAGATTTGAGGAGAGTATGCCATTGGTGCTACGACCATGCGACAACTCGATATACCAAGTGGTTTTTGACACACCTCTACCACAAGCAACCGAAGCTACAATGTCTCTAGTGCAACTTGTGAGTGATGGCATCTCCATCACGCTTTGTAGTTCACCCATCCCTTTAATGCAGGGATGTTCTATTCAAAGGGTAGCCGCATAGCGAGCATCCATGATGGCTTGCATAGAAGCCTAGAGGTCCCCAAGAGCTTCCAGGTGAATGGTTAGCAAGCTTAGTGCATGCGTGCCTCATTTGTCTCATGCATGGTTGCATTCTTGCGCTCCTCACCCCCCAGTAACCCAAAAGCAACTTATTGGGAACTCGTCATTTTTCTTCGAAAATACTTCACATAAACCGAAAAAGTTCGTAACATATTGAGAACCTCAACGTCATGTGAACAGCCGCCATTGTGTGGCTAGAGGCACCAAATGTTGCTGCATTATTGTAATTTGTATGGTGGCTTTCATGTGGTGGGTCACGAAGGTTGGGGCAACAAACAAATTTTTCTTCTGATTGATAACACCGTAGCATGGCACAATAGTTCTGCCTTTAGCAAAGGGTTAGACGGAGACACTTGGAAAGGGGGGGTAAATACCCCCCTCCCCCTCCCCTCCCCTTTTCCCACACACACCAAAGGGAGATACCCCCCAAAGGGCCTAGAAACCATGGGGGGCACATAAATGCAACACATGTTGTTTTTTAACTAACTAATTGAAACATTTTGTAGTTCATCAAAGCAAGATTCAAATTGTTGATTGACTAAACCCACATTGAAAACAGTATCAAGGATGCTTAATTTACAATGCTCATGGAGGGTTGAACGTTCAAGGCACTAACATGGTAATGATGGAAACATTATGCTAGAGTGTACACACATGGACACTATTGTTGGAGCTATAGTAGGTGCTATACCACTAGATAACGGCATCGTACTAGCTATAGCTGTCATAGGTGCACTTGCCATTATGCTGATCGTTGGAGTAGCCATTGTGGTATTTCTAAAAGAGAGCTGAGACAAATCTGGAAAACTAAATGTATTGCTCGTAGGCTCAACTTGCATTAAGACTGGACTGGCGAAACAACATACGAAGGATCTATGGGACTCACTGAAGGAGTCTCCATCTGTGAGACAGAGTCAGTTGTTTGCCCTTGCTGGTATCTAGAAATCACGTAGGACCTGTTGAAGGCAAGTTCATCCCTTGGTTCTGCCTCTCCGACTCGATAATCCTATGGATGACATTGCAAATCATGTGTCGTTGTCCCTCTATACTAGGGGCACTAGATGTGGATTGTACCACTTCTAACCAACCCACATCATAGGTATAGCTTGTGTAAAGGTCAGTCAAAGTCTTGGTGCGTAGGTCATATTCCCAATTTCCATTGAGAAATGACCCTTCTAGGTTTGGTGTACTCAATGTTCCTCTTGAAGTGGAAGCAATGTCGCTTCCCGTGGTCAAGCTTCTAGCGGTTGCTACCCTAGGAGATGTTTCAGAAGATGGTAGCTTGATGGGACCCTCGTTAAATGAAGTGGGTAGGATATCCACATGGACACTCCTAGGAGGTGTCGGGTCTACACGAGATATGAATGGTGAATTTACTTCCCCCATCCCTTCATTTACTTCAATAGGCGCAGGTTCGGAGCGAGTGGCTCGACTAAAGGTCTCCATTAGATGACTAGACAAACTAGCAGTAGGCTATGGATCCAGGGGAGGTGTGTCTTGATTTGGATTCTCTAGGTTTTGTGTAGGGTATCCCTCCATCACGCTGTAGTCGGATGAAGAGTCTCTTGCCATTAGGCATGGATCTTGAATGACACTACCTTGAGTCTCGACCGAAGGCCCGAAACCTAACGTAGGCGGGTAGTGTGAACTTGGTTAAACTAAAGCCCCCTCTAGTTGATCAAACTCTAGCACTTGGCCAGAGCGTAAATGCATAAGGGTTCAATGTCCTAGAGGTGTTGGCAAGCAACCTCGGATGTGTTTCGTCCGTTTTCTTATGTGTTTTTCTTCTTGGTCTTATTTAGTTGTTTGTGTATTTGTTCTACCCTTTGTAGACTCGCTTATCGGACTAGGGCTTGCCAAGAAGATCCGCACAGGAGGAATTTTCTAAAGTGAGATCCATGCAGGAGGATATGCAGCCAAAGGATGCTTTAGAAATTATATTCAATCCTACAAACTGAAGTGGGAATCAAAAATCAGAAAAAGCCACAAGTGGAATATCTAAAAAAACCACAGGCAAATAATCAGAATCAGCGACTACTGAAAAATCAAATCAGGAACAGGTGGAATATCTGAAAAAGCAACAAGTGGATAATCAAAATTAGCCACAAGTGGAAGATCAGCATAAACAGGGGGAAAGTCAACAAAGAAAGGAGACAATATTAGAAACAGAACGAAATGAGCAGAAGAAACTGGTAGAAACCAATGCTGGAATTTCGGACAACAGATTTCCTCGTGCAGAATTTTCAAAAGCTAGAGCGGAATCGATTCAAGTGTTTCGGAAAATGTTTTTTACAGATTTTAAGCATATTCAAATGCAAGGTGGTAAAACAAAGCTCCAGGAGTTTACAGATGTTGATTTTGATGGTTGGCGGATTCAGGTGGATTGTCCAACTGTTTTGTGTGATGTTGCGGATGATATGAGGATCGTAACTTTGATACTGAATTGGTTCAAGAGCATATTTTGATGTCAAAGATTGAGTATGAGGATCGTAATTGATTTTGAATTTAATTGACCGGATTGTTTTATGGTCAGATTTGGCTGAAAATGGATCAGACAAAATCCTCACTGACAGAATTTAGCAAATGGGCTGTCAAGAGCAGTTCCTTGAGGAGTATGAAGTAGGTTTGATAGATTTTGAAGATCAGAATTTGATGCAGAATGATGAATTATCAAGTTTAAGCTCTTTGGAAGTGTTTTCTGATATTGATGTGCGGCAAGTTGTTGTGAATCCTAACATACTTTTGATGGAGGATGTTTGTTTCAAAGCTGATGATGTAATTGAAGTTGATTCTTACAAAGTGGATTGTCAAATGTGGATGGCGGATCATTAGAATTCAGATTTTCATATGTTGCAGATTTTGGACTTGCTAATTTTTGCAAGAGGAATGCATTACAAAGTGCATAATGATCAGGATTTACTGTTTGCATATCAGATTATGACTATACAAGCTCAAAGGATTTTTGTGGATTATGTGAAGCTTGTTTATCTGATTTTTATGGATGTTCAAAAATTTTAGGCGGATGTTCAGAAAGTGCAGAGGATCTATCAAAAATCTACAGAGCAGTATTTTACAGCAGGAAATTCAGCAGATATGCAGAATCAAGTTGCAGATGTGCAGAAACAGATTGCAGATATGGGAAAACTGATAGCGGATAATCCGAATGTGGAGTTTCAGGAGCGGTTTTCCAAATTTGATGTTGGAGGAATGATTTTTGCAGATCTAGTATCTATGTTAATGCTAATTTTGATGATTTTGCAAGTTTTCAGCAAAGAGGATATTCAGAATTTCAATGAGGATATTCCGATGGAGTGCATATGGATTTTTTCCATCAAGGAAGAATTATTTTCTACACTTTATCTTTGGAGTAGAGGATTTCTCATTGAGTTTTGGTTCCATAAGTTTATTTTGTATGATCTGATTTGGATTTATTTGTATAAGAGAGATTCCCAACCTTGGCATGTTGTCATAAAATGGAGCACATGTATTTCACAACTGGGTGTGAGGAGGAGCAAAATGATATGGGATTGCACATGTATGGGAATTGATGGATCTAGGAGGTGTATTTGTGAATCTTGGATTACATTCCAGGCACTTTGCTTTGCACACTCTAGCCTATCCAGCTTAATTATGGATCAAGGGATTGTGGGAATTGAGTCAAATTTTGAGAAAATTTTCAAGCCACCGGGAAGTGCCTATGTTAACGGTGGAATATCCATAAGCTTTCTTGTGTGGGAAATTGGGCTTAGGAACCTAGGGATATGGAAAGTCACTTGAAGGTCATGGGATTTGGGGAGTTGCAAAGTCCTGGGAAGTGGGTCGTTGCCTATTTGAGGAACCTTTGTATCTTGTTTTTATCATAAGGCAATTTGCAATGCATGGCAGTTTGGGCGTGTGTCTCTCTCTTTCTCCATGTGTGTGCAAGGCCACAACATGGCTGATTGAGGGGAGCTAGATGCTGATGAAGCTGGAGAGTTTTTCTCGCGAATGGGCGTTAGATTGGCTCTCACCACTACCTACAATCCTGAAGGTAATGGGAAGAGTGAAAGGGGACATCCACCTATTGTTAAAGCTTTAGCAAAAGCTTGTCAAGGACGGATTGGTGATTGGCCAAGACTTTTACCATATGCTTTATGGGCTGACCGAACCAATCACATCTCTGTTTGACTGGTTACATGCCATCAGAATTAATGTATGGACAAAATCCTATTATGCCTACGGAAGAAGCACATGCCGGAGTGGCACATGCCGGAGGATGTGCAGGTTCATAGGGGGTGAATGTTGTGATGTGGAGGGATCAGAGGTAGAAAGTCATCGGGGAAGCCTCTCATGTGTGCATTTATAAGTGGAGAAGAAGTGATGAAGATCTCGTGCTTTTTGGCTTGGAGATCCGATGTTGGAAGATCACTAAACTATGCCGGAAAGTTGGAAAAAAAGGGTCAAAAAGCTTCAAGTTTGAGGAGATATGGGGGTAGACTTCTTGGGTGGGAAAGGGAGATGGGCTTTGAGGTGCCTTGTGGCACACATATATCGCACATAGGGGGGCTTGGGGCATTGTGATGGCAGGGGGAGAGGGTATATATAGAGAATGGGGGCCTATATATCTTCATCAAAAAGGGGAAGCTATGAAGCTTGGGCTTGAGGGCTCCCCCGCCTTGGGCAAATGGGCGGCCTCTCCCTATCTATCTGAGCATGTGGGCCACGTCCCCCCTTTGGGGAGCCTTCCCATGCATGAAAGGGGGAAAGAAAATCCCTTGTAAATCACTACAACGGCGCCGTGATAGTGGCAAGGGAGGGGCATTGAGAAGTCAAATTTTTTTTCTATTTTGGGGGGTTTGAAGCCATGCAAAAAGGGGAATAAAGGAGCGATGGAGGCTATTTTTGATGCATGCTCCATATCAAGAGCTAATTAGAGAGATTAGGGGCTAATGCTTGCTTTTCTAGAGAGCTTGAGTACTTGAGGGAGATCGATGGAGCTTGAGTGCTCCTTGTCAAGAGCTACGTCTATGCAACTCTATTATTCATGTAATTAGCGATTACAATTGATAATTAACCGATGATTAGCACCTTTATGGTGTCTCGAATCAATATCTTTTCTCATATGCTTCTTCTTCTTGCTAAATCAATTATAATTCATGTTTATGCTCTTGATCTATGCGATTTGCTTCCATGCTACGTGATTTAAGTATTTTAACATCCGCTAATCCTCCACTAATTATGCTTAGCGTTTACTCAAGCTATTAAGAGCAATATTGTCCACTTTTAAGCCAATTTCTTCACCATCTTCAAGGCAACCCTCCTCCCTCTCGTGACAGGAGCCCGGTGCTTATCCGACTCACCTCCCGAAGCGCTAACTCCCTGACACCGTGTACTATCAAGGTTCTTCTTGTTAAATTCTTTTGTAAGCAAACTACTTTCCACATTTGAAGATGTAAGACGACTAGCTGGTGCAAAATTACTAATGGCTGTATGAAACATATCCCAACTCTCTAGTAACGTAATCAACAAAACCAATGCTTTCACAGAGTCATCAAATTCCACTTCTTGTGCACTAAGCTGACTAAAGGTAGCGTTGAACTCATTAAGATGATTAGACATAGATGTCCCTTCTTTCATCTTAAGGTCAACCAGCTACTTCAACCAATAGACTTGTGAAGCTACACTTTTTTGGTTGTACAAATCACATAATTTTTGCCATAGCTCATAAGTGGCCTTGATCTCCTTGGCATTAAAGTACACAGGTTTTGGAAAAGTTACCATGATAGTAAACCTGGTGAGCTCATCTAGATCTTCCCTATCAAGCATTAACATGTCCTCTAGGTTTTATGCCCTACAACGTGGTAGGCCTGACCTGCTTCTTCTACACCAACATGTTGTAAAGCTGCTCTTTCCAAAATGGAAAGTTGGTGCCATCCAACTTCTCGATGTTGAATGAAGAGCTCTCCGATGAAGACCCCATCACGACCATAACTCAGCAAGAAGCTCCAAAGTGGGAAATATTTTCAAAACTTGGGAAAATTTTGACAAATTTTTGGTAGGATAACAACAATATGAACAATTGTCACAAACTTAGAAATTGACAAAAAGAACTATCCTAGTCACTATCAGGGGTCACTCTCACTGCCACCTTCCACTATGTGTCTCACTATCTTTGAGACAAAGCTAAATTGGGCATATGCATATAGTGTATCAATGCCTCAATGGCAAAATAGCAAGGTCTGATGTTGATAATGGGGATGAAGGAACACTCCCAACACCTATATCACTGAAAGGATCCCAAACATAAGAATTCACCATCTCAATAAAACCTCAACATAGATTTCTATCTTAACCACAAAGAATATGCATCAACCACAATGTTGATATCTGTAACTACAATGGTGGTTTGTTTGAAAATCAGACCCACACAATCTCATACATCAAGATGCACTTGACAACAACTATGCAACAAATCTAGAAGATTGCAGAATCTACAATGTATAACCTGTAGCCAGTAAATAGAGGTCTTGAACCTATTTTCTTTTGTAGAAGCACTTGTATATGCCAAAACGACAAATGTGCAGAAAAACATACAACCTGTACCTAGTTGAGAGAGGACAAAACTACCTACACAATGCACCTGAAATGACCTCCAAATGAGATTATGAGCACACCAAGCTCTTTGAGACTTTCCAAAGTATATGTGGCCCTAAGTTTGCTCGTCAAATCTTGCTGCAATTGGAGACTGAAGCCTAGCATGCTACGCATATTGGGGTGTAGACCAGGTGGCCATGGAACCACCCTTAACCCCTATAAATTAACCCTTACCTAATATATAGGGAGAGAAAGTGAGAGTTGACACTCTCTCACTTTCTGCTCCACTAACCTAAACTCTCTATGCATCTCCTTCTTCCCCTTTCCCCTCACACACTCCCTTCTCCTTGTGCACCTACACACCTACGCGCGCATGCATGCCGCCGCGACCGCACAAGCGCCGGCACTGCAACGCTACCGCTTACAACTGGTAACAGATCAAGTAGCACAAGTGGTGTAGATTGGAACACACAACAAGAGCTTTGTGTAGAGCAGGTAGCAAGGAAGCAAGCGGGCTGGAATAGCCAAGCAATGAAGCGAGTGAATCGAGCCAGAGAATTGGCAAGCAACACCGATTTATGAAGCAAGGCAAATCGGGGCTTGAAGCCCGGTTGAGAGCAAGGAGAAGGACAAGCCCGCTGTGTGCAGATAAGCAAGCAAGCCTTGTGTGAAGCCCATCAAGACGAGGTCTCTATAGCAAAAATGAGGGATGAGGCTCTGAACACAAAGCTTGCAGGTGAGCTATGAGTAATTGGGTCTTTTGAGGAGCAGCGTTTGTAGCAGTGTAGCCAGGCAAAGCCAAAATCAGGACATCATACAAGTCGGGTCTGATCTAGGCTCTGAAGTCGGGCAGTGATCATCATTTTTCCCGTGTAGTGATTAGCTTATGAACATGTGCTTCTATTCAAGCTATGCACACACCAGCAAAGCTACAACACACCCTGTTCCAAGCAAGCTGCTGGCGGCAATCCATGAGCCCAAGACAGTGCTGATTCAAGGCAATCGAGCCGAGAAAGAATAATAGAGAGCAAGGTGTGGTGTCACACACACACACACACACACACACACACACACACACACACACACACACTTGGTCTGTTGGACGAGCGAATAACAAGGAGGGTGCAACCATAATGTAGAGAGCAATGCGATGCAAGTAGAGGATTAACCATAAGTGCACCTCCGAGAGTGGAGTGCTATGAGAGAGAGAGAGAGAGAGAGAGAGAGAGAGAGAGAGAGAGAGAGAGAGAGAGAGAGAGAGAGAGCTTTGTATGCAATTGCCCCCCGTGCAAGAGTGAGCTATGTTCCTCCTGCACGTATTTTGTATTTATAGGTTAGCTCAACAACTCAAAATAAGTTAATACATTCCACTTTGGGAATAGCCAAGGCTATTATAAAAAAATGTCCTTTTTATTTGACTAGAGGACTAACTAACTAGAAGAAGACTGTTACGACGCTTGAGTGTAACATCTACATGCACTGTGTGCCAAAATGTTCTCATGTCTAGTCCAGACTATTGCTCTCATTCATCTGCTGCACAAAAATCAATAGACATTAGTCCTTGCAATACCCATCCCATAACATACCTCAGGGTTGAAAAAGCAACTGCCTTCAGTTGCTAATAACACATGAACCATAATCCACAACACTGTTGGACGAGCGGATAACGAGAATGGCGCAACCATAACGTACAGAGCAATGTGATGCAAGTAGATGATGAACCATAAGCGCACCTCCAAGAGTGGAGTGCTACGCGATAGAGAGAGAGAGAGAGAGAGAGAGAGAGAGAGAGAGAGAGAGAGAGAGAGAGAGAGAGAGAGAGAGAGAGAGAGAGAGAGAGAGAGAGAGAGAGAGAGAGAAAGCTTTGGGTGCAATAATCCTCCGTGCAGGAGTGAGCTATGTTCCTCCTGCACGTATTTTGTATTTATAGGTGAGATCAATAGCTCAAAATAGGTTTAGATATTCCTCTTTGGGAATAGCCATGGCTATTATTAGAAAATGTCCTTTTTATTTGACTAGAGGACTAACTAAATAGAAGTAGACTGCTACGATGCCTGAATGTAACATCTACATGCGCTGAGCGTCAAAATGTCCTCATGTAGGGTCCAGACTATCGCTCTCATTGCACAAGAATCAATAGACATTAGTCCTTGCAATAACCATCCCATAACATACCTCACGATTGAAAAAGCAACTGCACTCAGTTGCTAATAACATAATCAAAGCAGAGGTGGGTGATCAGGCCACATGCAAAGGAGTGTTGCCTAAACCAGTGATTCTGCACTGTAGGGGTGTTGCCTAAACCGGAAAATCTACACCCAAATGATAATAAGCATTATGCTGCCTAAACCAACGAATCTGCACCCAAATGATAATTATTTTCAATCATATCATGCCAAACACGAGAGAAGTCCATATCATCAGCATAAGAATCAATCATTGAATCAAAGGACGCGACTTCAACAACAAAAAAGTTATTAAGAAAGACTTCTTTAATACTATCAAAAGTGTATGAGCGAGTGCTAGGTGCTTGATCATCGTCACGCCTACGACTTAAAGTGTCAGCAACAACACTACAACGGTGCCAATGTCCTGAGTTACCAATGTCTTTTTGTGTCTAGAGCACGTTTCTTGGTAAACCATTTATGCAATAATAGGAATTCTTGGAAAGATGTAGCAATATGATAATCCATGGCAAGATGGTCTCGATCTTTCTTTTTCAAAAGTTTCGGTCTTTTGTGTAATCAACAGACATTCTGAAAGTGCAAACACGTATACATTGGGATATTTTGACATTAGAGTTTTTTTTGGATTTCATTGCCAATGGGTCTCCTTTGTGGTGTCTTGTCAATGTTCGACAATTGGTAATTCAAACATTTGGTTCGAAGGTAGTTATTGATTTACTATTGTGTGGGTGTTGTGAGCGTGATGCTTAGGTTTAAAGCCATGGGATCACATTGATTGCACAGATGATCTGGGTTCTTCCAGTGGCACAATAACTCTTGCTGTCTTATGGGGTTTTGGCACTGTCATAGCATTTTTGCTTATAATGAAAATGTATTAAGGCCTCGTGATCTTTTGGTGCCATGTGTGGGATTGTTTGTAAGATGTATGTGGTCATGTTAGTTGAATCACTTTAGTGGTTTTTCTTTTCATGCATAACCTCTAGTCATATCTTATCATGTGCAGAGTTTTTAGAAGCCTTATTCCATAAAATGTATATGGATTGCCTCTTTGTTGAATGTTTAAGGGATTGAAGACTGTGCCTTTATGGGGTCGATCCCTATGTTTTTGTTCTCTTGGCTTCTCTGACGGTTTTTTTTTGAGTTATGGTAAAAGTGTTGAGCTTATATGTGAAGCTACTCAATATATGGCTTCTCTATATATGGCACCCAGGTCCCCTCTATATATACATCATCTCATGTGTGTATTCTACACACTTTGGGGTTCTATCTCTGTGCTCTCTCTCTCTCTCTCTCTCTCTCTCTCTCTCTCTCTCAACATGGTATCAGAGCAGTACGTTTTTGTTTTCGATTTTTCTCCTGATTGAAAAAGATTTTGCAGAAACTCCCCATGGAAGGAAACGGAATTGATGTGGTCTACAACTTTGCAGAAAAAAGTTTTTTCAAATTCGGCACCGGTTTTGAGTTATCATTCGCGGACTGCGTACATACCTGAAAAGAAACTTTCACTTTTTTTTTTGATTTTTCTACTATTTGAAAACGATTTTGCAGAAACTAGTCGCATAGGGCACCGAAATCAATGTGGTCTACAACTTTGCAGAAGAAAGTTTTTTTGATTTTGAGTTATTGTTGGCGGATTGCGTACATGTCTGAAAAGAAACTTTCGTTTTTTGTTTTCGATTTTTCTCCTAATTGAGACCGATTTTGCAGAAAAAGCCCGCGAAATCGATGTGGTCTATAACTTTGCAGAAAAAAGTTTTTTTTTTCAAATTATGCACTGATTTTGAGTTATCATTGGCGGACTGCGTACATGCCTGAAAAGCAACTTTCGTTTTTTGTTTTTTGCTTTTTCTCCTAATTGAGAACGATTTTGCAGAACTACTCGCTGTGAGCTATCGGAATCGTTGTGGTCTACAACTTTGCAGAAGAAAGTTTCTCTAAATTCTGCACCGATTTTGTTTTATCGTCTCGGATTGCGAATATGTTTGAAAAGCAAAATTTTACTTTTTGCTTTTGATTTTCCTCATAAATGAAAACTTCTCAATTATATTTTTTCTTCATCAATCATATATTTGTTACTGACGTAACTTTGCTGCAGAAGCCAGTTACATATCGTTCCGATTCAGTCGAGTCGTTGATGATCGTCCAAATTCTATCGAGCTACTGTTGGTACATGATCTTTTGTTATATGATATACTCGTTCATTGATTCTCGTATAATTATTCTTATAGAGATATAGTTTACGTCATTTTATTGATAATTTCTCGTTGATACCATAGTGATTTTGATGGTACCATGATGATGTTTTGTTAGTACTTTCGTCATGGTGATTTTCCTTGATACCATGATGATATTTCATTGATACCATGGTTATTCTCGGTGATGCCATGATGATATTTTGTTGATACCATGGTTATTCTCGGTGATACCATGATGATATTTCGTTGATTCCATGGTGATTTTTGTTGATACCATGATGACGTTTCGTTGATACCATGGTTATTTTCGGTGATACCATGATGTTGTTTTGTTGATACCATGGTTATTCTCGGTGATGCCATGATGTTGTTTCGTTGATACAATGATTATTCTCGGTGATATCATGATGTTGTTTCGTTGATACCATGGTTATTCTCGGTGATACCATGATGTTTTTTCGTTGATACCATGGTTATTCTCGGTGATATCATGATGTTGTTTTGTTGATACCATGGTTATTCGCGGTGATACCATGATGTTGTTTTGTTGATACAATGATTATTCTATGATGCTTTTCGTTGATACCATGATGATGTTCATTTTTATTGATACAATGATGATATTTTGTTAATACTTTGATGATACTCATTGATATCACTACGTTCATAAATGTCGTTTTATGTAGTATATACACATGTCCTTTGTATCACGTATCATGCATCTTGTACTTTTTATGTTCATACTTTATGTCCACATATGTTGTGGTGCGTATATATGTCGTCAAAAGAGTGGCGTCGCAAACCATCTCTTATGGCATTATGAACGTAATTATTTCACTAACGATGCTAATAATTTTCATGACTATGTTTTTTGAGTCTATGATCTATGTAGGATTGACCAAAGAATTGATTTCATGAAGATAAAATTGGTGACAATAAAAGATTTATGAAGACGTTTTTGGGGATGCCGTATTGATGACAACATGAAGACATATTTGGTGATGCAATATTGATGACAAGCTACACAATAGATTCACGGAGACACTTCTGATTACGAGCTAATCGATAGCCTTTATAAATCTTTATTGAACCTTTGTATTCATTATTGTATTTGATACGATAGGAGTAGTGTAACTCCTTATAAAACATTCATTGTAAAAGGAGTGATGTAGCTCCTCATAAAATATTCATTGTAAAAGGAGTGATGTAGCTCCTCATGAACATTTGTATATTCAATGATTTTTATAATATAACGGTGGGTGTATATAGAGCTGTGGGTTTTTCCCTTGATCCCTCAAGGGTTTTGTCATCCACAGTTAGGGACCCTTACTTGAGCGGGGGTGTTGAGATTATATGTGAAGCTACTCAATATATGGCTTCTCTTTATATGGCACCCATGTCCCCTCTATATATACATCATCTCATGTGTGTATTCTACACACTTTGGGGTTCTATTTCTGTGCTCTCTCTCTCTCTCTCTCTCAACAAAAAGTTTATGTTCCCATCTAAAACCCCATCTTTTTTCTCAAAATCACCATAGTTTATGGCTTCACTCCAACTCTTGAGCATCACATGCATCATTGATCTTCTTGGCCATTCTGGGCATTTAGATAGGGCAACACAATGATAGAGAGAATGCATGTAGAACCTGATATCATAGTGTGACATGCTGCATTAGACACCTACCAAAAATGGGGTAATGTGGATATTGGAAGGAAAGCTTTTAAGCATGCAGTCTCTCTGGATGCAGGTGACTCCGCAACTTATTTAGGGCGAGATTGCGGGGTGGAGTAAATGGCTAACTCGTCAAGCTCATGACCTGCAGATTGCGGGTTTGAACCCTGCCCCCACGCGGATAGTCATGTTATGCCACTTGATGTCCGTTGATTGGAGCTGAAGAAGAACCCCGTCCAACATCTATGAGAATGCAGGAATGCTCGAGGACGTGAACAAAACTGAAATAATGCTAGTGGAGAATAAAGCCTTTTAAAAAGCTGGTCAGTGCTGGCACATAGCAGTGGTGTATGGTTAGCTGGAAATATCATTTTGATGCAATCATGGAAGCATGTATGTAGTGCTTAAGTCATGTTTATGATGTAGCCTCGTTTGTTGTGTATAGAACTCAAAGGCAGAACTTGAGAATGATAATGGAAGCCAAGCCTCACTACAACAATAGTAGAGTTTGCCAACAAGATCATCGTGGACAAGTGTTGGCCATTCTCCTCAGATTTCGAAGAATGAGCCAGAAAACTTGCTACAAGAAGCGATGCAAAAAGCTTCACATGGTTCTATGTTTCTGCTGCTAGTGTCAAGCAAAGTGTCATGAGTGGGCAGTGTAGGCACGTTGCCGATATGATGAGTTGTGGTTTCTTTGAAGAGTTGTTCCTCATGCTTACTTTCTATAAAAGGGGAAGGCAAGACCCTAGCCCATGACCAAAAGGCACCTGTCTCAATTGAGATAACTTGCTGGGATTTCACCCTTGACGGTTTTAGTAATCAGGTCCCAATAAGGTTTAATCAGCTGGGAATCGAGCAGCTGTAAAGTTTTAATCACACCCTTTTACTCTCGCAGAGCAGTTGTGGAGCTCCTAGCAGGGGAGTTCATGTAGCGAGCACATAAAGGACAAGAGCAAGCCAGAAAATTCGTTGAAAGGGTGTAGATTGAGCTTACACCTTCTTTTTTGGTGAGAATGGATGCTAGCTGAGCCACTACAAGTATGGTTCAGTCTTTCCAGCCAGTGGTCGGTGATGTTTCCTTTCCGGAGTTCAGCAAAGCTCTGCACAAAATTGCAAAATTGAGCATGCAGTTGTGCTCAAGGAAATCTCGATGGATGTTACTGCCAATAGCTTCTTGGTTTGCTTTTGTGCTAAATAGCTGTCATAGCGGCAATTGACTCAATAGTGGCGGACCTGCATTATGTGTTGGGGCATTGAGGAATGCTACCTTGCTGTGCAGCCACTTCCGGTGCCTGCTCAATATGCCAGGCTGTCAAGCTTGTTAGGTTTTATAAGGGGTATGAGCCTCCCGAGAACGGCCACGGGAGGGGACCCCCCACCTAGACACTGTAGCCTCACTCCACGCACTCGCGCACCGTGGGGACTCCACGCAAGGTTCCCCGGGGCACGCTATGACCCGCCGGCGGTGCGGCGGAGCCTGAGGCTACGTGGGGCTAGGGACCCGGAACGCAAGACCCGCGAACACCCGCGAAACGCAAACGGCCGTCGACCCATGGAACGCAACCACGCCCGAGCCGGTCCCGTCCGAGCCGGGCCCTCCTGAGCCGGTGCCGTCCGCGCCAGGAACCCTTTGAAGACGAAAGTCCCCTCCGCCCGTGCGGGTGTCGATCCCCGCCGGGCCCTTGAAGACAGAAGTCCCCTCCGCCCGCGCGGGTATAAATCCCCGCCGGGCCCTTGAAGGTCCCCTCCCCGACGCGCCCAGATTCTGGGGCGTCACACTTGGTATCAGAGCTCCAGAAACGAGCTCCTGGAAACGAGCCGAAGACCGACGTGCCCGACGCGCACGATCCTCACGACGACTCCAACCGCAATGGCCCGGGTCGTCAAAATCTTGGTGAAGAGAGCTCCAGAAAGCAACCACACGCCCTCCACCCCGTGACGCGTTCCCTGAACACCGGGCCGTCACCCGTGACCCGCGCCGGCCCCGATCCGAGCCGGGCACCTCCATGAGAAAAAGGAACGATGCGAGCCAGACAGGGCTCTCCGTGACGCGTCCAAACACCGGGCCGTCACCCGTGACCCGCGCCGGCCCCGATCCGAGCCGGGCACCTCCATGACACAAAAATCAAAGATGCGAGCCAGACAGGGCTCTCCACATGAAGAAAAGGCAGATGCGAGCCAGACAGGGCTCTTTATAACAAAAACAGGGAAACCACCAAAAACGCGACGAACCAAGCCAACGGTGTTCGTCGCGCCCCGGCCACTTTTGTGGCCCATGCTGAGCTGAAGACCCATTCAAGTCTACAAAGAGACCACAGGGCCCCGAGCTATGCCCTCCAAATGACGTCCAAACAGGGACCAACTCGCAAGTGCTGCATTGCGACGGAACGCTCTTTCAGATTCGGCTTTCAAGAAGCCTCCGTGCGGGCCAACGCAGCAAGTGGCTCCGCGCACATCGGGTTACCTATTCGGGGAACGCTCAAGTACGGGGAATTCTACTTGGGTGTTCAAAGCATATCTTTTCAGCCTTCTGCCAAAACCCCAAAAATACTCACTCACTCACTTTCAAAAGTACAAAAACAAAGCATGCCTACTTACTTGCATTTGGGAACAGTTTTGATCACTTTGCACTTATATGCACCCCTTTGTCCCCACGGCCTCATGCATAGCCAAGCACTCTTTTCCCACGTTCGACGCGGTCGTCGAACTCTCTTCAAACGGGGGTGTATATAAGGGGTATGAGCCTCCCGAGAACGGCCACGGGAGGGGACCCCCCACCTAGACACGGTAGCCTCACTCCACGCACTCGCGCACCGTGGGGACTCCACGCAAGGTTCCCCGGGGCACGCTATGACCCGCCGGCGGTGCGGCGGAGCCTGAGGCTACGTGGGGCTAGGGACCCGGAACGCAAGACCCGCGAAGACCCGCGAAACGCAAACGGCCGTCGACCCATGGAACGCAACCACGCCCGAGCCGGTCCCGTCCGAGCCGGGCCCCCGTGAAGGCAACTCGACCCGAGCCGGTCCCGTCCGAGCCGGGCCCTCCTGAGCCGGTGCCGTCCGCGCCAGGAACCCTTTGAAGACGAAAGTCCCCTCCGCCCGTGCGGGTGTCGATCCCCGCCGGGCCCTTGAAGACAGAAGCCCCCTCCGCCCGCGCGGGTATAAATCCCCGCCGGGCCCTTGAAGGTCCCCTCCCCGACGCGCCCAGATTCTGGGGCGTCACAGGTTTGAAACCCGATATGTAATTTGATCCGAGCAGAAGAGAGTCCCGTGAGCCACTCGAAAGAATCTCTTTCGAGTTTGCCCAGCTAAGCTATGTTGGGAGAATCTATGTGAGACATGCGACTCTTGCTAAGATGAAGGTGCTTTAGGGTGACGAGAGAAAAGTTGAGAGGTGCTAGAGAGCGTGCGAAGCCCAAACCTTAGAGGTCAAACTTTCTGCCACCATTAGTGCAAGAAGAAACTCCTTGCCACATATACTAAGAGAGAATAAAACAACACTGAAAGATGAAGAAAAAGACCAAGCAGTGAATGCTTCCTGGTTACAAAGGCCTGATTAGAAAAGGCCATAAAACAATCCCTGCAAAGATGAGTAGAACCCGAATCCAAGAAGTGTGCTTGCAAGTTTGTGCGAGTGAGAGACAAAGATATTAATGGCTACTGAAACTTCAACATCGAGTAGTTATTGGATACACCTAAGAGAGCGATTGCCAACTTTTTCACACAAAGTATGGACCTCCAGGTACATAATTTGTCAGCATAGAGCACATCCCTTTCCAAAATGGGCACAAGCGCACACTAACTACCAAATGAGCATTGGAGTGATAGTAGGATCCATCAACCCTGGCCTCAAACCATCCAACACCAAGGATCACATACACATTATGACCATGGCACCTCGACAAGCTGTTGCGAGGCTTTTACCAAGAGATTTCAACCCAGGGATTTCAAAGTACTAACAAGCTGTTGGCAAGCCAATTTACTTTCTCAAGGATCTTCAAATCATTAATTCAGACTAAAGCATTTTGTAGCTTCAAAATGCTCCCTCTTCCTGTCGCGTGCTCTTTATTTGATGCAAATATGTGAGAGGGGCCTGTAATTAGAGTTACATGAGATACACCACCTTTGCACCCCCACTGAATTTAGCAGAGCCCAAAGGAGATGAAGTTGATTGATGCTACCAAACTTGTGGTTGTTCAATTTCTTGTACGATAGACCACATTGTAAGTAGGTTGTTGCCAACTTGATAGCCAAATAATGATTATTTACATTCATGAGCATTTTCATAAGTGACGACCAAGAGTCACGGAGCTGATCATCACTACCAAGACTTGTTCTTCAAGCTTTATTCAGGTGTAACACATCATCCCCGAAGGCTAAATATCACTCCTTTTGTGTATACACCCAGTGTTTAAACTTGGGTAATCACCACCGACTGTTGGATTAGTCAAAGCTTTTGGCTAGTCATTAGAGCTTTTGGCTAGTCATTAGAGCTTTCTTGGCAAGATGGCTTTTGGTGGCTAGCTGCATATGCTTACTAGCTCTATTGAATACTTGCTTTGGAGCTAAAAGGATGTTTGTATATCATGTGAATTAAAGAGGTAATCGAAGACCCTTTTCACCTATGGCCTTCCCGTAGAATGTAAAATCCTCTTGTAAAAGTATTTTTGTAGTTTATCCTATTCAATAATCCTTTTAGATGAACCAAGGTGATTAAATCACTTGAGGACTACCACTTGGAGGTGTGCTAGTTGAAAATTGGGTCTAGTAGGTCCAATGAGTGAAGGAAAGTTAGGGAAATTGGCTCCCGATGAGGATGCTCCTTTGGTCATTTTAAGGCACGGCTTGGGTGCCACATGTCAACTTGGCTAGAGGGTAGGTAGGTACAATTTCGGCAGCGAGGGCTTGTCCCGGTAAAGTAGCAGACAACACACGAGAGGGCTCATAGCCTCACAGTAGCGATGGATGGGTAGTACTAGAAGAGGTGCAAGCGATAATGGTTTGTGGACTGCCCCATGGCCGAGTCAGCAGGGGTTCCTCCAAGCGCAGTCGGCAAAGACAACAACAAGTATGCAGGCACACGACATGGTTGAGGAACAGTCGGAGCAGGTTCCATGCTGGCGCAGTCAGGTGGCAGGGCTGTAGCAGTTGACTCAGCAAAGTTGGTGCAGCCGGGTAAATAGTAGAGGCAGTCCTGGCGCTGGAGCAAGGCTCGACACCGATGGGTAGCCCTCGTAGTTCGAGTGGGCACCCTCGACAGGTCTAGAGTAGCAACAGGTTGACGCTATGGCAAGTATCCCAATGGTTGCAAGGGGTGGTCCGCAAAACAAGATGAGCGCTATGATAATGGAATCGGCTAATGGCGAAGCAGGCAACTCGGCTGAGTTGATGGGCAACTGGTATGGGCTGAAGTGAGAAAGGTACAGTGAAACTAAACTATTGTAGAGCCAATTTTTATGCGTATGTGGTGATTACGTCTACATGATGTAGTGATTGAGTCGATCTTCCACTTGGATGCATATGTAGATTTTGTTTACTTGGCATCTAGTTAGCAAACATTTGTGACATTTTTGCGTTTGTAGAGATGACTTGTGAGAGATGGTTCACTCGTGGTTGTCGATGCATGCATTGTGTTGGGGTCGTAAAGCCCAATGTGCTAGCCACACGTAAGTGGGTAGCTGGACATTAACATTGACCATTCAAACTAGGACTCAAACCCTAACTCACTATTGTAAGTGAGTCCACTACATTTGTGTGTCATCTCGTTTGTCCCTCCACCATCATCGTGCCCCATACTTGCATGCTCCGCACTACAAATTCAATTGGTATTAGAGATCGATAAGAGGCTAGGGACAATGGCGCTGTTAGCGAGGGTGTTGCGGTGTCGGCGCATGTGCGGTCGCGACAGCGTGTGTGCGCGTGTAGGTGCACAAGGAGAAGGGAGTCTGTGAGGGGGAAGGGGAAGAAGGAGATGCACAAAGAGTTTAGGTTAGTGGAGCAGAAAGTGAGAGAGTGTCACTCACTTTCTCTCCCTATATATTAGGTGATGAAAATTTTACAGGGGTTAGGGATGGCTCCCATGGCCACCTAGCTGACACCCCAACAACCCTTCACTTGAAGGTCAAGGTGGCCAGTAGTGGCGTCAATATAGTTAGTCTATACAAAATTGATGAAGCATCACCGAGGCTTCATCCTACACCCATAAGCTCTATGCAGTGTGCAAACCTCTCCAAGGTTAAGTTCTTTGTGAGAGCATCTGTAGGGTTGTCATCAGGATGAAGATGTGAAGATAAGAACATCCAAGGGATCTGTAGTCACCTCTGCATGAATCACTGCTGGCTTGGGAGACTCAACCACATTGATCTCCTCGTACTCTTGCATTTTTTAGACTTGTTCTTTTGCATGCTTTGCTTCTCCCTTAGGAAATTGCGACAATCCTTTTTATAATGGTCTTTTTTATGGCAATGGTAGCACTTAACATATCTGGAATTTTTCTTTTCTATCCCTGCTCTGACTTCAAGGATGCCGCTACTCTTGCTTCTATTATTGTACTTGTCACGACCTCTTTTTTCTGTGAACTACCAGCCATATATGCATCCTCATGACTAGCACTATCAAGAGAAACATACATGGAATT